>NC_140992.1:76642374-76894016 GCF_052327205.1 Somniosus microcephalus
CGGGGCGTGGCCCCTTTAAGAGCGCGGGAAAACGTGGGCAAACGCGATGGCGTCACTTCGCAAACCATGGGACTGCCCAGTCAGTCCTCATGGCATCTCCTTTGAGTAAAGACCTGTTTGATTGTTCTCTTGTGTCGATCTCCGTTTTTCGTAGGAATTCGTTAATTCCCACATTGGTGACCCCGTTTTTGTGAACGTTTTCACAAAAGAAGAGCACAGCATGGAAGCAAACGTCATTTCGCTAAAGCTACCGCAGTTCTGGGAGCAGCAAGCACCCTCGTGGTTTATTCAGGTCGAGGCCCAGTTTGCCCTGCGGAACATCGATGCGGATCAGACCAAGTATCTTTACATGATCTCCGCACTCGACAGCTCTACCGCCTCTCGGATCGTCAGCCTCCTCGAAAACTCCCCAACGGAGCGCAAGTATGAAACCCCCAAAGCGCGGTTACTGCAGGTTTTCGGGCTCACAAAATCAGAGCACGCCCGTCGATTACTCGCTATGCCCGGGCTCGGGGACTCCAAGCCTTCAGAGTTGATGAGCCAAATGCTCACACTCCTGGGCTCAGAACGGGAATGTTTCCTATTCCACGAGATTTTCCTCAGCCAACTGCCTGAACAGGTACAAGCTGCCCTGGCCAGGTCTGAAACTGAAGACTGCGCAACACTCGCTGCGGAGGCTGACAAAATTTTCGCTGTAACTCGTCAGTACTGCGCCACCACGAGGCACTCATCCCCCGCAGACACCGCCCCAGCTCGTCCGCCTGCTGGGCTGTGTTTCTACCACGCGCAGTTCGGCGCGAAAGCGAAGCGTTGCTGCCCTCCCTGCAGTTTCCCCAAAAAGAACAATGACTGACACTGCGACCACCGAGGAACGGGTCTAACGGGCACCCCGCGGCCGCGATGGCGACCGGCAACGCGGGAAAATTGCTGTTTATCACCGATACTCTCTCTGGTTGTCGTTTTGTGTGCGACACCGGAGCGCAGTGCAGCATTTTACCCGCGTCCGCCCTCGATGTGCAGACGGGGAATCACGGCCCCGCCCTTGAAGCGGCCAATGGCAGAACGATTCGGACCTTCGGCAGATGGCGAGTGGGGCTGTGCCTCGGGGGGCAACGTTTTCACTGGGTGTTTGTTACGGCCAAAGTTTCCCAGCCCCTCCTCGGTGCAGATTTCCTGTGCGCCAACAGTCTCCTGGTCGAGGTTAGGAACCGACGGCTGATCAACGCAGCAACTTATAATTCTCTTCCGTGTTACCGCAGTAACACTACGTCACGCACCGTCTCCTGTGCGTTCCCGACTCCTGATGAGTTTGCTCGCCTGCTCAGCGAATTCCCCGACCTGACAAGACCCACGTTCTTCTCCACAGCCACGAAACATGGTGTGGAACACCACATCACCACCAACGGCCCCCCGGTCCACGTGCGGGCCCGGCACCTAGAACCTGGCAAGCTGGCGGTCGCAAAGGCAGAGTTCGCAACCATGGAACGGTTAGGGATTATTCGCCGGTCGAATAGCCCCTGGTCTTCACCCCTCCATATTGTCCCGAAGCCTGGCGGTGGATGGCGACCATGCGGCGACTATCGACGACTAAACGACGCCACCACTCCTGATCGGTACCCGATTCCCCATATCCAGGATTTCTCTGCCCATTTGGCAGGGAACACCGTGTTCTCAAAAGTCGACCTCGTCCGGGGCTGCCACCAGGTCCCAGTTCATCCACAAGATGTCCAGAAGACCGCAGTCATCACCCCATTCGGCCTCTTCAAGTTTTTACGGATGCCGTTTGGGTTAAAGAATGCCGCCCAGGCTTTCCAACGCCTGATGGACTCCGTGCTGCGGGACCTCAAGTTCCTCTTCGTCTACCTGGACGATATTCTAATTGCCAGTCCTACTAAGGAAGAACATACTTGTCACCTACGCACCCTTTTTCGACGCCTCAGCCAACACGGCCTGATTATCAACCCGGCCAAGTGTCAATTGGGCCTGCACCAAATTGACTTCCTGGGGCATCGCATCACCTCAGAGGGAACGGTTCCTTTACCTTCGAAGGTAGAGGCGGTGACATCCTTTCCACGCCCGCAGAACATAAAGGCCCTGCAGGAATTCCTAGGCATGGTAAACTTTTACCACCGTTTCATGCCTAAGGCAGCACTACTCATGCAGCCCCTGTACGAGGCCCTCAGGAACAAGACTGGCAAGAACCCGGTAGACTGGACAGATGACATGGCCCGAGCGTTCGCCGACACCAAAAGCGCCTTAGCCAACGCGACTATGTTGGCGCACCCTCTGCCAGGAGCCACCATCGGCCTCACCACCGATGCGTCGGACTACGCAGTCGGTGCCGTGCAACAGCAGTGGGTGAACGGGACGTGGCAGCCATTGGCATTCTTCAGCCGTCAACTACGGCAGAACGAGAGAGCACGTTCGACCGGGAGTTGCATGCCCTTTTTCTGGCCATCCGCCATTTTCGGTTCCTTCTGGAAGGACGTCCTTTCATCGCTTTTGTGGACCATAAGCCGCTGACCTTTGCAATGTCCAAGACCGCCAAACCGTGGTCAGCCCGACAGCAGCGTCAAATGACCTACATATCCGAATTCACCATGGATATACGGCACGTGGCCGGTAAGGACAACCTGGTGGCAGACTGCCTCTCCCGCGCGATCGTCAATACGGTTCATTTGGGCATCGACTACGCCCTCATGGCAGCGGACCAAGCCACAGACCCGGAAGTCCAAGCTTACTGAACAGCCATCACTGGCCTCCAGTTGGCCGATGTCAAGTTCCATTCGGCAGATACCACGCTGTTGTGTGACGTCTCCGTACAGGATCCTCGCCCTGTCGTGCCGGTCGTCTGGCGCTGCAAAGTGTTGGGCGCCATACATGGGTTGTCACACCCTGGAATGAAGGCCTCTCAGAAACTGATGTCAGCGAAATTTGTATGGCATGGCATGCATAAGGATGTCCGCGACTGGGCCAACACCTGCGTGTTCTGCCAAAAGGCCAAGGTACAGCGCCACATCAAAGCTCCGTTGGCCACCTTCACAGTTCCGGAGCGACGTTTTGACCACATCAACGTGGACCTGGTAGGACCACTCCCACCCTCCCATGGTTTTTCACACATCCTGACCATGGCTGACCGCACCACCAGATGGCCAGAGGCGGTCCCCCTGTCATCCACTACTTCGGCGGACGTGGCCAGGGCGTTCATTTCCTCCTGGATCGCCCGTTTTGGAGTACCCACTGATATTTCATCAGACAGGGGACCGCAGTTTTCCTCCGAACTCTGGAATGCAGTGGCCCAAGGACTCGGTGTCAAATTACACCGCACCACAGCCTACCACCCACAGGCAAATGGCCTCTGCGAACGCTTCCACCGGTCAATGAAGGCCACCCTGAGAGCCAGCCTCCAGGACGCTGGATGGGCAGACAAGCTACTGTGGGTCCTGTTGGGCCTTCGCACGGCCCCCAAAGAAGACCTTCACTCTTGGTCAGCCGCTGCGGGTCCCAGGGGACTTCCTACCAACATCGACGGAGCAATGGTCAGCGTCTGCCCAGCTTGCTAGTCACCAAGAGGCGGCCAGATGTTTCGCACCGGTGCCCACTTCGCACCACAGGCCGCAGAGGTCACACATTCCCACGGAGCTTCACAAGGCTGAATACATTTTTATTCACCATGACGCACATAGGGATCCGCTCAAGGCCCCATATACCGGTCCCTTCCGCATGTTGGAAGCAGGGGACAAAACCTTCACGGTAGATGTCAGTGGTAAACCGGACCACATTTCGGTTAACCACTTAAAGCAAGCACATTTGGACCTCGACCGCCCCGTCGAGACAGCACAACCGCCGAGATAGGGCTGGCCACCCATCGTCGTTACGGCAGACCAAGTGCGACCGCCCGCCAGACCACCAGCCGCCCAGCAGCCTCCGCCTCGAAAGTACAGGAGTCGTTCTGACAGGCTTGTCAGACCCCCTCACCGTTTGACTTTGTCCGTTAAGCGAATTCTGGGGGGACACATGGGGCAGAACCACTGAATGACTCTGGCTAACTGTATATAATTCTCTTTAATGATGTTCTAACACCAGCCTAAACCTGTACCATTGTGTTAGGCATTATTGTGTTTTGTATATAGAGTTTGCATGTACGGGGCGTGGCCCCTTTAAGAGCACGGGAAAACGCGGGCAAATGTGATGATGTCACGTCGCAAACCACGGGACTGCCCAGTCAGTCCTCGTGGCATCTCCTTTGAGTAAAGACCTGTTTGATTGTTCTCTTGTGTCGATCTCCGTTATTCGTAGGAATGCGTTAATTCCTACAAACTAACCTCAGAAGTGGCCTAGCAAGCCAATTGTATCAAACCACTATAGCAGTTCAAGAAAGCCCACCAACACCTTCTCAAGGCAACTAGGGATGGGCAATAAATTCTGGCCTTGCCAACGACGGCCACAACCTGAGAGTGAATTAAAAGGCTTGACTACTATGAGGAGCTGGAGGGAGATCCAGTAAAAGCTTCATGATTTTAGAAAAGACAAAATGAAGTTAACCGGCAGCTGTTCCAGATATATATTTGTAAAAGCTGCTGCACACACACAGACTAATGAATGCATTCACATGTAACAAATTAACCTCTCTTAATATGGTGCTGAAGAACATATATACAGCAGGAGTTAAATAGTAGGTCTTGTAGATATATGTTCAAACATTATATTCACACAAAGAAACGAATACTTCAGCCTGTGCTTACAACAAAAAGGAATATTAATAGTTTTTTAAACACACATTGGGTGAGAAATTAGGCTTAGTAGTGCTCATGTTTTGGGAGCTATGAGTGGCATTAGTGATCCAAAATGGCGTCTGTGGTATGTGCGCACACTTCTGATGCAAAGTGTGCTGGACACCATCGTGATAAAGGCGTTAGCGCATGAGCAGTTAACATCTGCCGGAAGTATGCAGAGCAGGCAGATCACGACATCAATCAGCATGCAACGCTGATTTGACGTCAGCGCTGCCATTTTGGAACTCCACGCTCCAGCCGACACCCTAGTTTAACCTCGCACAGCTGAACATGCATTGAACAGCATGAAGGACACCCCCCCACCAGCGTTATTCAAAGGGATCATCAACTACTTATAGGTTAGTTGCTGGTTTATTTATTCTGGCTGTTTCTACAATTCTACACATTTTTGGTGCTTTCCATAGTTGTTTTAAGTATCAAAAGTCTACAGGGAGTGGTGTGGCAGGTGCTGAAGTACTTTTTGCTGACTTCAAGGCTTCTGCACAAATCAGTTGCTCCCAGACATGAGGGCACTAGCAGGCCTTCTTCTTGGAATCGAGCATGACTGGGAGAATGAGTAGAGGCCACCCAGAGCAGGACAAGTTGCTAGAAGAGGGAGGAGAAGGAGGAGAAGGGTTCCCAGTGGGAGGCCATATCTGCTCAGGGTGTTCAGGGAGCAGTTCTCCTACCTGAACCTCAGCGAAGACCAATATTTGTGAAGTCTGCACTTCATTAAGGAGGTCATCAATAAAATCTGGTAACTGCTGCAACTACAGCTCCAACCTCAGAGCAGGACAAGGACTGCATTACCACTGGCTGTGAAGGTGACCGTGGCTATGAACGTTTATGCATCTGGCTCCTTCCAGGCTGCTTCTGGAGATATTAGCAACATCTCACAGTTTGCAGTCCACTGATACATAAAGGAGGTCACTGAGGCTCTCTATTCAAAGAGACATAACTTCATTTTGTTCCCTCTTACCAGAGACAAGCAGGCAGAGTGAGCACAAGGGCTTGCAAGGTTTGCAGGCTTCCCCAAGGTGCAGGGTGCCATTGACAGCACGCACATTGCTTTGCGGTTGCCACATGTCAACTCTGCCATGTACTGAAACCGAAAGGGATTCTACTCACTCAACATCCAGCTGGTGTGTGACCATTGTGCAGGTCAGTGCTCGGTATCTTGGCAGCAATCATGATGCCTTCATTCTGCAGCAGTCCACTGTGCCAGCTGTATTTCAACCACCACAGAAAACTGAAGTGTGGCTACTGGGCGACAAGAGCTATCCGCTGATGACATGGCTCATGAATCCAGTTCGCAACCTACACACACATGCGCAGCATGCATACAATGAGAGCCATTCTGCCACAAGAAATGTGATAGAGCAGAAATTGGCATAGTAAAGCAACAGTTCTGCTGCCTGGACCGCTCTGGAGGACACCTGCAGTACTCGGCTGAGCGGTTCTCAACATTTGTGGTGTTTTGCTGCATGTTGCACAACCTTGCCATCATGAGGGAACAGCCCTTGCCACCACCTATCAGGTGAGAAGTTGAGGAGCAGGAGCATGAGGAGAAAGAGGAGGATGTGGAAGAGGAGGAGGCGGAAGAGGAGGAAGAGGAAGGGAGGCTGCAAACTAGAAACCTGCTTTCTGCCCAGGCTGTATGCGAAGAATTAATATAATGCAATACCAGTAACCTCAATCCCAATTTTCCATTTACCAACAGTCTCACACTCCTTACCTTCCCTCTGTCACATCATCCTCTTGGCCTCAATGCAATAATAAAAACCAACACAAAATAAACATTCCAAAATAAATTTATAAATGAAATCATGTCATATTGAAAGGATTATTACTAGTCCTAGACCCTTTCGGGCTACCCCAGATCAGGTGTATTCCCCAGACGTTCACCTTCAACTAAAGCTAGAGGTAGCCGAATCCTAAAGACGCTTAATTGGGTCTAAAGGTCCAGACTATCTCTCCCTAAAGGAAAGGAATGACCTGAAGATGTTACTGTCCTCCAGGTAGCACTTATAATAAGTTTAGCTAGACTGTAATGTTCTAGATATTATGAGGGTCCAGAAAACTCCCCCAGAATTCTGCAACTCCTCGCCAAAGAGTGTACAGAGATTGAGTTTGCGAGTTTGATACAGAAGTACTATGTGAGACTATTCTAAAAAAAATATAGATTTATTAAAGAACCAACATGTAATTACAGTAGGTGTTTCAATTGTGACATTAACAGTTCCAATTACAAAAAGCTTACAATTCTTATCATCAGAGATCCTTATTCTCAAATCTTAACTTCGTTACATTTTTACATTTCTTAGTCTTATTCCAGGATATCCACCAAAATCAAATACAAGTACCTTGATCCCCGCGATACAAAGAGTTGAAGACTTACAGAGCTTGCCTCTGAAGCCTGAAAATCGCTTTGCCCATCAAGCGACTGTCTTCCCATTTGAAAGTCCAATTTTTATACCCTTTCTCAGTGGTATATCCTTTGAAGTTTTCTGCTGATGTAAGCTAATTATCTCTAGTCATTTTTCTGTTGACCCCTGCTATTCTTACAGTCAGTTCAGCTGGTAGCAAGCAGACTTGTGTCTCTACCTTTAGTTGTTCAAAACTTATCATAAAAACAATGTGGAACTGGTGCATCTATTTGATCTCATTCTTGCGAAGGTCTTCTGTTTGTATCTTTTGCATTTAGAATACCTGAACTGGTTGCACCATGGTTTTCTTAGTTACCTCAGTTGGTTGCAACACATAATCGTGTCTCTGTGTTTCATTTGATGTTATTTTTACGAAGGCATATGTTTCTTTAATTTATGTGATTCTTTCCGAAGTGTTGGTTTAAGATACCTAAACAGGGTATAGCATTGTGTTCTTTCCAAGGCTTCAGACTTTCTGGAACCTTTAACCTTCTACTTCAATAAGGCTATTGTCTCAGTGTCAACAACTTATCTTATCTCAAAAGGCAGTATGCTGTTTACAGCTTTAGATTGTTGAGGCTTCCAGATTTCCAAGCTCAGTTTGTCATGTTTTAATAAAGCTTTTTCTTTCATAGAATGGTGTATTTCTCTGAATATGGCATATTCCTTCACAATATTGCATACAAACTTAAATTAATCACCCTTGTGCATTCCCTTAACGCCTGTCTTCCATGTGCCTTTGCCTGTCCTCGTGCTCCTATGCAGTGGCTGCAGCATGGCTGGTGCAAGGCTGCTGACTTTCAGCAGAGGAGACTGCAGATGGTCTTGGAAGACGACCTCAAGTAGCTCTGCGCCTAGACGGCCAGGCTTCAGACTGCACCAACTCGCATGGGCAGCGGCAGTCTTGGCTGACTGGCTGACAGGCAACAGAAAAGACACTGACAGAGTGGCAAGGGTGGGTGCACAAATGCTGCCATCCTGAGAGAGGACAGCAGGTTCATGCTCCATGGCGCCACTGGCACTCCCCCGGGGCGGTGCCTTAGCTGTCCTAGTAATCTGTTGGAGGACACATTGCTAGACTGTTGTGACACCCTGCAAGTCCCTTTGAACACTGGTACCAACAGCCATGATGGGAATAGTCTGTGCTTGTATGGTAGCAAGCTGTGCTTGAATGTCTGAGCTTCCACTACAGCACTCAGACTTTGGTGGAAGCTGTTGTGCTGCAGTGGAAACTGAGCCATCGGCCATCAGACGATGCATCGTGTTTGGGTTCACAAGTGTGTTGGTGAGGTTGGCCACCAGTTCCATGCTGGAAAGGGTGGGCTCCAAGCTCTGCACAAAGCCCTGTGCCAAGTTGGCGCCAGACTCCTCCATGCTCCTTGACATTGAACACATTCTTTCTAGGTGGTTCCAAGCATTTCTTTGTGCACACCTGTCAGCATTCTTCTGTAGCCTGGCTCATCAAAGTCCTCATCTGAGGCCTCTGCAGCAGAATGTGTGTGCGACTTCGAACTCAGGTGAGCTGCCACCTGCGTTATCCTTGCCCCCTGACCTGGCTGCAGCGCACTTGTGCCAGGTGTCTCACCACGTGCAGATCCCACCTCTAAGCTATCCTCTAAGATATGAGCAGTGTCCATATCTGAGCTGGTGCTTGCGAGTGTGAAATCAAGTGATGGTGTGTCTTCAACATCACTCTTGTCTTGATCTTCCTCTACTGCCTGACCAGATTACACTTCTTGGGTATCTGAAAGGAAAAAGGCACAAGAATAAGGTTGTGGTAAGGGGAGGGTGAAAAGTAAGAGGTGCATGCTTGCACCATCTGCAGCTTGTTAATCAGAAGAGATTGTGGGATGAGGGGGAAGTGGGATGCGAGAAGGAGGATTAGGTATGAGGATACCGTCATCTTCAATGGATTCAGCCCCGCCACTGGCCATGGCCTCAGCAATGGCCCTTCTGATAATATCCAACACTGCCTCCTCCATGGGGATTAGAACATGCAGGCGTACCTCTCCCTCTCTGGTTAGTTCCTGCTGCCTCCAGTTGTATGCCACCTTCTCCTGCAAGAGAGAGGGAAGTGTGTCAGTGAAAGTCATGCAATATGTTTGGGTGATGTGGCTGTCATGTTTGAATAGCTGACAATGTGTGCAAGCTGTGAGATGTGGGTGTGAGACTTGCAACAGTGCTAAGTGTGTGAGGGTGAGGTAAAGCATATGAATAACAACAGAAGATGCTGGAAAAACTCAGCAGGCCAGGCAACATCCGTGGAGAGAGAAATAGAGTCAACGTTTCAGGTTGAAACCCTTCTTAAGAACTGAGAAAAAAAGGCAGGAAATGAAACAGATTAAAAGGCAGTTTGGGGGCTGGGAAATGGGGGAGGGGACTCCCATTAAGAGAGATTCAAGGTGAGACGAGATGGTAATAGGACAGGTTAGGTATGAGTCCTGATTGATAGAGATTGTTGGTAGGTGAGTGATGGGGGTGTGGTGATTGGAGCAGTGGCTGAGGCTAGTGGTGCAGTTGGTAGGATATGGCATTTGGCGATACATTCACTGACGTTGACCACTTGTGTGAGATCATTAAACTTCTTGCGACACTGCATCCAGGTCCTGGGGCTCCACTCCTGGCATTGACCTCTGAAGCTATCTGCTCTGACTGTCTTCTCATTGTGTGTCTGATGGGCCTCCTGGCCCCCTGCAGATATAGGACATCCCTCCCCCTTTTCACCTCCTCCATCAGGACGTCTAGCACAGTGTCGGTAAATCTTGGTGCACGCTCTCTCCCGTGGTCAGCCATTTTTCTTTGTTGCACAGCACTATTCTGAATGATGTCAGCACCTCTAGCAGCCACAATGCACCTTTCCTTTAAGCAGTGCAGGCTAGCTTTAAGTACTGCTAGCAAGTAATGATTTTGGGGCCCTGCTGATGCGTGCAGCCAATGAACAGCGTGATTAGTGCTGGTTGCAGAAATCATAAAAATGAGTAAGCAGCACGAAGGTGTCATGCTGCCTGCAATACATCGAACAGGCGCATCACAATCCCCGCACCCGTATTTGGGGACTATCCAGCTTAGCCCCCTAAATCACTTATGAACCAAAATCAGCCCCTTTATACGTGCTGTGAGATTAATGATAAGGGACCTATTTATGAGGGAATGGACATTTTGAAAGGCAATGCTGGGTAGGGGTCAGCCATGGTTTGTCCAAGGGTAGAGTAGGCGTTGATGGGAAGTTTCCATGGGGCATCAAACAGTGAGGAGGATGAGAAGAAGATGGAAAAAAGGTTAGGGAAATTAACTGCAGAAGCGTGGGCAAGCAAAGAAAATGCCAGAAGAGAATAGCAATCTGTGCAATGATTTATGTCATTAGAATGCTTTTAAGTTGCAGCTAGACCTTTGGAGTTAACTCTCACATGTTATGAGGTGAGCTGCTAATGACGAGGCATCACTGTCTTCCTGCAACCCTTCAATGGTTCAGCAATAGAATTCATCTGCTCCTTGCTCGGTCAATCTGCATATGTTAACACTTTGCTTAAATTGCTCCAGGTACTAAGTAACTTTTCTTGACTTCATTCATTTGTGAGCAAAGGCATAGAGACAAACAAAAAGAACCTGTCTAGCCTAGTCATCGCTCACTGAATATGATGATAGGTCTGGTCAGTTATGTGCATCAGTTATCTCTCACAGAAACAATAAGATTCTCTGAGAAATGCCGATGGCTATAAGCAATTTCTAAAGTGGAATTATCCAATCTAACTAAAATTACACAGCATAAAAAACAGAAATTTCCCTATTTTGCCACAGTTTACAGCTCAGAAGGAGGCCATTTGGCCCATCATGTCTGTGTTGGTTGGTTGCTAGAGCAATCCAAAACTAATCCCAATGCCACAAATTCTCTCCATAGATATTCAAATATTGATCCAAATTTCTTTGAAAAGATACAATGGTTTCTGCCTCAAACATTCCCTGTGGTCCATGTTTCTACAATCTGCTTCATAAAAATTTTTTTCCTAACCTCTCTCCTCACTCCCTTAGTAACAATTTAAAATTGATGACTCCTCATCACTGACTCCCCAATTGGAGGAAATAGCTTTTCCCTATTCACTCTATCAAAACCCTTCGTAATTTTACAAATCTCAATTAAATCTCCTCTTAGCCTTTGCTGCTCCAGCAGAGATGGGCCCAGTATCTCCCCATAACTGCAGTTTGCCATCCCTAGTAGCCTCCTGGGCAATCTATGCTGACACTCTCTATGGCTTGTGGCCTAGAAATTCAATTAAGCACAGACATTTTGGTGCTGCATGATGATGTAAATGAGCGCAGCGTGAAACCTCCCATGCAACGTGCTCTTTCCAGCGGTAAAATCAGCAGGAGGCCGAAGGTCATAGAAACATAGAAATATAGAAGATAGAAGCAGGATTAGGCCATTCGGCCCCTTGAGCCTGCTCCGCCATTCAATGAGATCATGGCTGATCATCCAAATTCAGTACCCTGTCCCTGCCTTCTCCCCATATCCCTTGATCCCTGTAGCCTTAAGAAATATATCTAACTCCTTCTTGAATATATTTAATGAATTGGCCTCTACTGCCCTCTGTGGTAGAGAATTCCACAGCTTCACCACTCTCTGGGTGAAGAAATTCCTCCTCATCTCTGTCCTAAATGGCTTACCCCTTATCCTTAGACTGTGACACCTGGTTCTGGATTCCCCGGCCATCGGGAAAATCCTTCCTGCATCAAGTCTGTCTAGTCCTGTTAGAATTTTATAAGTTTCAATGAGATCCCCTCTCATTCTTCTAAACTCCAGCGAGTATAAGCCCAATCGACCCAATCTCTCCTCATACATCATTCCTGCCATCCCAGGTATCAGTCTGGTGAATCTTCGCTACACTCCCTCCATGGCAAGAATATCCTTCCTCAGGTAAGGCGACCAAAACTGCACACAATGCCCAAGATGTGGTCTCAACAAGGCCCTGTACAACTGCAGCAAGACATCCTTGTTCCTGTACTCGAATCCTTTCGCTACGAAGGCCAACATACCATTTGCCTTCTTAACCGCCTGCTGCACCTGCATGCTTACCTTCAGCGACTGGTGCACAAGGACACCCAGGTCACATTGCACTTCCCCTTCTCCCAATCTATTGCCGTTCAGATAATAATCTGCCTTCCTGTTTTTGCCACCAAAGTGGATAACCTCACATTTATCCACATTATACTGCATCTGCCATGCATCTGCCCAATCACCCAACCTGTCCAAATCATACTGGAGTTTCTCGGCATCCTCCTCACAGCACACACGCCCACCGAGCTTTGTGTCGTCTGCAAACTTGGAGATATTACATCTAGTTCCCTCATCTAGATCATTAATATATATTGTGAATAGCTGGGGTCCTAGGACCGATCCCTGTGGTACCCCACTAGTCACTGTCCACCACTCAGAAAAAGACCCATTTATTCCAACTCTTTGCTTCCTGTCTGCCAACCAGTTCTCTATCCAAGTCAGTACCTTGCCCCCAATGTCATGTGCCTTAAATTTACATGCTAATCTCTTATGTGGGACCTTATCGAAAGCCTTCTGAAAGTCCAAATACACCAAATCCACTGGTTCTCCCTTATCTATTTTACCAGTTACATCCTCAAAAAATTCCAGTAGATTAGTCAAGCACGATTTACCTGTTGTAAATCCATGTTGACTTTTTCCGATCCTGTCACTGTTTTCCAAATGCTCTGCTATTACATCTTTTATACTGGACTCTAGCATTTTCCCCACTACCGATGTCAGGCTTACCGGTCTATAATTCCCCGTTATCTCTCTACCAGCTTCTTTGAATAGTGGGGTACCATTAGCTACCCTCCAATCCATGGGAACTGTTCCAGAGTCTATAGAATTTTGGTAGATGACCAGCAATACATCTACTATTTCTAGGACCACTTCCTTAAGTACCATAGGATGTAGATTATCAGGCCCTGGGGATTTATCGGCCTTCAATCCCATCAATTTCCCCAACACCACTTCCCTACAAATACTGATTTCTTTCAGTTCTCCCTCTCATTAGACCTTATGTTCCCTGACACGTTTGGGAGGATACTTGTGTCCTCCTTTGTGAAGACACAACCAAAGTATGTATTTAATTGTTCAGCCATTTCTTTGTTCACCATTATAAATTCCCCTGATTCTGACGGCAAGGGACCTACGCTTGACTTTACCAATCTTTTTCTCTTCACATATCTATAGAAGCTTTTACAGTCAGTTTTTATGTTCCCTGCAAGCTTACTCTCATACTCTATTTCCCCCCTCTTAATCCTTTTGTCCTCCTTTGCTGAATCCTAAACTGCTCCCAATCCTCAGGTTTGCTGCTTTTTCTGGCCAATTTATATGTCCTCTCCTTGGATCTTATGCTATCCCTAATTTCCCTTGTTAGCCACGGTTGAGTCACCTTTTTTGTTTTATTTTTATGCCAAACAGGGATGAACAAATTCTGTAGTTCATCCATGTGATCTTTAACTGTTTGCCATTGCCTATCCACCGTCAACCTTTTGAGTAACATTCCCCAATCAATCCTACCCAACTCGCACCTCATACCATCATAGTTTCCTTTATTTAAATTCAGGACCCTAGTCTCTGAGTCAAATACTTCATTCTCCATCTTAATGAAGAATTCTATCATATTATGATCGCTCCGCCCCAAGGGGTCTCGCACAACAAGATTGCTAATTATTCCTTTCTCATTACATAATACCCAGTCTAAGATGGCCTGATCACTAGTTGGTTCCTCGACATATTGGTCCAGGAAACCATCCCGTATACACTCCAGGGATTCCTCCTCCACAGTATTGTTACTAATTTGGTTTGCCCAATCTATATGTTGATTAAAGTCACCCATGATAACTGCTGTGCCCTTATTGCACACATCTCTATTTTCCTGCTTAATGCCATCCCCAACCTCCACATTACTGTTTGGGGGTCTGTATACAACTCCCACTAATGTTTTCTGACCATTGGTATTTCTCAGCTCTACCCATACAGATTCTACATCATCAGAGCTAATATCCTTCCTTAGAATTGTGTTAATCTCCTCTTTAACTAGCAATACTACCCCACCTCCTTTTCCTTTTTTTGTCTTTCCTGAATAATGAATACCCCTGGATGTTGAGTTCCCAGCCCTGGTCACTCTGGAGCCATGTTTCCCTAATCCCAATCATATCATATCTATTTACATCTATTTGCGCAGCTACTTCATCCACCTTATTACGAATGCTCCTCGCATTGAGACACAAAGCCTTCAGGCTTGCTTTTTTAACACTCTTAGACCTTTTAGAATTATTATTTACTGTGGCCATGTTTGATTTAAACCCTTGATTACTCTGACCTTTGCTTTTCTCCTTTCTGTCTTTTGCTTCAATCCTTGTTTTCCTTTCCTCTGTCTCCCTGCACAGGTTCCCAACCCCCTGTCATTTTAGTTTAAACCCTCCCCCACAGCACTAGCAAACACTCCCCATAGGACCTCGGTCCCAGTCTTGCCCAGGTGCAAGCCGCCCATTTTGTACTGGTCCCACCTCCCCCAGAACCGGTTCCAATGTCCCAGAATTTGAATCCCTCCCCCTTGCACCATTCCTCTAGCCACGTATTCATCTGAAATATCCTTCTATTTCTACTCTGACTAGCACATGGCACTGGTAGCAATCCTGAGATTACTACCTTTGAGGTCCTATTTTTTAATTTACCTCCTAACTCCCTATATTCTGCTTTTAGGACCTCATCCCGTTTTTTTACCTATATCGTTGGTACCTACATGCACCACGACAACTGGCTGTTCACCCTCCCCTTCCAAAATGCTCTGTAGCCGCACCAAGACATCCTTGACCCTTGCACCAGGGAGGCAACATACCATCCTGGAGCCTCGTTTGCGGCCGCAGAAACGACTATCTATTCCCCTTACAATAGAATCCCCTATCACAATAGCTCTCGGGTCTAAAGGATCTAAAGGATCTGTGCACTGTTCTCGGTAAATCTTAAAGTGAACTGCAATGTTTCTGTTTCTGTTTCTCGTATGAAAGGGTATGAAATCAAAGCATAAAAATAGACAGATCGGTCATATTTTAAAGAATGTCACCAATATTTCCGATTCTACTCCCTAGAATACAAATAAAAGCAACCTATTCTTTTAATACACATACATAGTGAATAAGCTTTGTTATTACAGTGGCTTTTCACAGTAAGTCTTTTTAGGAGTATACGCGGATAAGCATTTTGAAAGGGCAATGGTGCACTGGAATTGGGAGATTTGTTTGCAATATTGGATGTCAGAGCTAGCATAGGTGATCCATCATTCCTCCCTGAATACACCAAGAGATGTGAACATTTTACTGGCTAACCTGAACACCTGAATATTGATATGAGTAAATGCAGATGTACAAATTCCTTGAGAAACAAGAAAAACTCGTTCGGTCTCCTTTCATTGAATAAATAATAAGCACACACTGATTACCTTAGAGGAACAGGATGCATATTCAATATGGGCGTTTGGACTAATAACAGTAAATATTTACAAAGCCCAAATATCATTTCATTTCCAGTTTACTGACACAACTGCAAACAACAGTAATGGATCAGGCCTTTAGATGCAGTACAAGTCCCCCAGACATATGCTGTTCTGTAGACATTACACGTGCCAGAAATCACTGACCTGCTCTGGTTGAGTGCTAGTATATAAGTGTATAGGAGAGGCATTGGGGGAAAAATTCAGTTGCTTTGCGCCTCCCATTAACGTCCTATCAGGGCGCTAATGGGGTGCAAAGAAACTAGCGCCCAGGTGCGGCGATTTCTGTGCCGCTCGCGAAATTGACCAGGTGCTAAACACTGCCGCCGCGATCTCCTGCGCCCGCTTCAGTCGAACGTGCAATGCCCCGGTAGCGCCCCGGACTGGATATTGAGTGGTGCCCGCTGCCTTTACACCTGCCGCTAGCAACAACAGGCTGAGGGGAGTGTTTTGCTGTCAGAAAGGGACTAGGGGAGCACTATTTAAAGGCGACCGCTTCCTGACTTTTTTTGTCGGTGACATTTTTGCACCACGCATTGTGAGAAAGAAAGAGAGAGAGACTTCGGGAGAGATTCAACGCTGTGTGAAGGAGTTTTGGGTACTAAGCAGCACTTTGCAGAATCATTTTGATTTGAACTTCCTTGCATCAATTTAGAAGCGATTATGGGGGCTGCACTCTGAGCTCTTTTCCTGGGCCTCTCCATTGTTCTTTCCAGCAGATTTGATGTACAGGTCTCTCCAGGCTGAGATACAAGACTGCAATGAGCAGGGTGTGGATGGAGAGCAAGATCGACCCTCCCCTTTAAGCACTGGCCGGCGCCAGTATGTCTGTGTTCCATTGCTGACTGACATCACATGATATTCGCCAGCGCTCTGAGTTAGCGCTTCGCTCCTCTGCGTTAGCGTATTAAGACAAGTGTGTAGCGCCTGATTTAGCGCTCCAATCACCTCCAGGGACGATAGAAGCCAAGTTTGCAGTCAGAGGTGAGAATTAGCGCCTGGTGCTAAACTTTGCGCCTGGCTGATAATTGCGCCACAAATGGGGCGATACCGAATTTCTCCCCCATTCAAGCTGCTGAAGTGTTTCTGCAGCAATCACTATGAGCCATCTCACTGGACTGGACATACTCTGCAGAGTTATTGAAGACTTTGGCGGAGGTCTATAGAACTCTGCCGCTTGCTCCTGGCTCTATGCGCTGTCAATGGCTGCATGCACAGACGTGCTTTGGAGAGGGTAGTAAGAGGAACGGCGACGTTCAAAATCACTGACCGGTGTCAATTCAGCATTGCACGCTAATTGATGTCACACTCCTGGTCATTAAAATATTTGCGGCAAGCACAGGCAACGACAGCGCTTCTGACCTCCTGCCCTGCCCAATATAGCAGCCGGCGCGTTCCATGCTGGAAGTGTACTGAAGCGAGGCGGCCGCCATTTTTTCTGCAAAACCAGTAAAGGTTCAAATTTCTAGGCCTTAATGTTCTTTCTATAATGGGGTGTCCAAAATTGCACACAATACTCTAACTGTGAGCCCAATAGTTTTATGTACAAATTTATTGTTACTTCTCTACTCCTGTACATTGTGGGGAGCTTTAACCCCCCAGGATAGATGGGAAAGGGGCGTTAAAAATTCAAAACTCTGAAACTTGACAGCAACCTGTCTCTGCAGTGTATGTACCTTTAAGGGGTGAACTACTTTTTACAGCTCCTGTATACTGTAGTACCAGCAGTGACCACACCTGTATATAAACCCTGAGTAGGGATCTGTACGTTAGTTTTAGAGCAACCCTCATCCAGTAAATACCTGTTGAATTGTATCTGCAGTCTCGTGTCTAGTTATTGAAGGACACACTACATCAAAAGTACACGGATCTAACAGTGGTGATGAGGCAGATTCGAACCTACCTGCAACTCTGCATTACCTCCCAGGGATTCGCTTCTGGAGAACAGTGGAAGAAAGTTGAGGCCAGAAGCACGGGCGTTGACCACGAGCAACCGCCCAGTCATCCAGCAGAGATTGAGCATCGCAGGGGAGGCTGTTGAGAGCTGGGCTTGGTTCTCCAGTCATGGTGGTCCAGCAAAACGGGCTGGCAACAGGTATGGCGCAGACTCTTCCTGGACAATGGTGGCTAGAGCCGACCGACGGCACAGAAAAGGCCGAGCAGCGTTGATGGGAGAAAAGAGAGGGATGAGCGCATAGGGTGCAGCCGGTGTTCAGGACCGAGCGGCGTCGACGGGAGAAGAGAGAGGGTAGAGCAAACTGGGTGCAGCCGGTGTTCAGGACCGAGCGGCGTCGACGGGAGAAGAGAGAGGGTAGAGCGCACAGGGTGCAGCCAGTGTTCAGGACCGAATGGCGCTGACAGGAGAAGAGAGAGAGGTGCGAAAGAAAATGCGCAGAGAGCAGCCGGTGTTCAAGGGACGAGCAGCGTCAGCGGGGAAGAAAGGGAAACGCGCAGAGCGCAGTTGGTGTTCAAGGGCCGAGCAGCCGCAGCGGAGAAGAAGGGAGAGCACAGGAAACCACCATTTTGAGACGCAGCGGAGAAGAAGGGAGAGCACGGGAAAACGCCATTTTGAGCCGCAGCGGAGAAGAAGGGAGAGCGCAGGAAAACGCCATTTTGAGCTGCAGCGGAGAAAAAGGGAAGCGCAGGAAGACGCCATTTTGAGCCAGTCTAACCACACCCAGGGATGCCGAAGAGTGGCAGTATCACAGCGTTCGACAATGAAGTCGAAGATTGGACGACATATGTCGAATGCATAGAAGTGTACTGCAAGGTGAATGAAGTGCCAGATGAGAGGAAAGCGCTGGTATTGCTGAATTCCATGGGTGCAAAAACGTATGACTTACTGCAAACCTAGTAACCCCAGAGAAGCCAGTGGACAAGGATTTTGGAAACATAGTGTCAACCCTACAGAACCACTTAAACCCCACACCGCTGCTGATAGCAGAAAGATTTAAGTTTCACAAAAGGAACCAGCATAAAGATGAAAGTAATGCTGAGTATTTAATGGAACTGCGTAAGCGATTGAAACACTGCCAGTTGGAGCGGGACTGGCAGATACCTTAAGGGACAAGTTTGTGTGTGGGCTTCAAAGTGAAGGAACCCAGTGATGTGCCTCAATGAATCCGAGACTCGACGTTAACGGAGCAAAGCAAGGCTTTTATTAACTCAGAAAGTAATACACATTGGAGAAGCGTCTCTCATCCAGAGATCTGCTGTACTGCTGTGAGACACGCTGGGGCTTGCTTAAGTAGGGGCCAGGTATGGGTGGAGCCCTACACACAATACAATACAGGTAAGGAAATGAAACTGAAACTAAACTAAACACAGGGAATACAGTGCCTGATGAATGGCATATTTCATCACACCCAGAAGCGGCTTTTATCTGAAAAGGACATTACGCTGGAAAAGGCTTTCAGCATGGCAGTATCACACAAAGCAGCCGCACGGGGTGCTGCAGAGATACAATGGAGCCCGCAAGAATATGGCACAAATGAAATGTCATACGGAACAATGAAGTGTTATCGCTGCGGCAGAACAACACACGACCATAATGATTGCTGGTTTAAGGACAAAGTGTGCAGACAGTGTGGAAAAGTAAGACACATAGCAAGAGTCTGCAGGTCGGGAAAGAAAACCAGCAGCAAGAAATCTCCACAGGAGAAGTACAAGAAGGTACATAAGGCGACGGAGAGTAGTTCAGACGAACAGAAAAGTGATACAGACTCTGGAAGCAAGGAGCTGGGTTGTCTGAAACTACATAAGGTGATCCAAATGGAGGAGCATCAAACTATCTGGGTCACGCTCAAGATAGCTGGAGTCCAAGTGAAAATGGAATTGGACACAGGATCAGCCCTAACAGTCATAAACCGAAGGGACTACAAGCGGCTATTCTCACATATACCCTTGAGAGATACAAAGATTGTTTTGAAGACGTACACGGGGCAAAAAGTCTACCCCAAAGAAAAAATAAGGGTGAACGTTATATATAACAGTAAGGAAACACCAAAAATGGATCTATATGTATTGCCAGATGGAGGACCACCACTACAAGGACGTGAATGGATCCGGAAAATACAGCTAGATTGGCATTCCATACAAGCACTGACGGTAGATGCCAAAAAGGTTGACGACGTCACACCTGGACGACTGTCAAAAATGCTAACTGACGCACAAGAAGTGTTCCAGGAGGGACTCGGAACACTAAGAGGCATAACAGCGATGATCAAAATAGAGGAAAATGCAAGCCCAAAGTTTTTTAAGGCCAGGCCGGTGCCTTATGCGATCCGCCCAGCCGTCAAAGCAGAGCTGAAAGGTTTGGAACGTTCAGGAGTACTGTCCAAAGTGGACTGGAGCTAGTGGGCCACACCCATCATTCCTGTAATGAAGAGGTCGTTGAGTAATACGCCTGGGGAACCAAAGAAGGTTCGCATCTGTGGGGACTTTAAGGTGACAGTGATCCCAATCCTTCACTCGGTACAATATCTGCTTCCGTGGATTGAAGATATTTTCGCCTCGCTATCTGGAGGGAAACGCTTCACTAAGATTGATCTGGCCCAGGCATACCTGCAAATGGAGGTGGAAGAAGCCTCGAAACAGTACCTCACGAGCAACACTCATAAAGGTCTCTACCAATACAACCAGCTGGTGTTCGGGGTAGCATCAGCTCCGGCTATTTGGCAAAGGGCAATGGATCAAGTCCTGCAAGGGATTCCAGGGACCCAGTGTTATTTGGATGACATCCTGGTCACGGGCGAAAATGACAGTGTTCACCTTGTCAACCTGGAGCAGGTGCTCACTAGATTGAAGGAATATGGGCTCCGAGCAAATCGCCACAAATGCGAGCTTTTCCAGAAGCAGATCTCGTATTGTGGCCACGTTATTGATGAAGAGGGGTTACATAAGTCCCCTGAAAAGATTGAGGCAGTAGTCAAGGCTCCAGCACCGGAAAATGTTTCATAACTGAGGTCATTCCTCGGGCTGGTGAACTACTACCATAAGTTCTTGCCGAATTTGTCTACAGTACTACACCCACTGAACACCCTACTGCAAACGGGGTTACCATGGAAGTGGAATGACGAATGTAAACGAGCTTTCCAGAAGTGCAAAGAATTGATCACATCAAAAGAGGTGTTGGCTCATTTCAACCCAGCACTACCAATTCGGTTGGCGTGTGATGCATCACCCTATGGCATTGGAGCGGTGCTGTCGCACAAGTTCCCGGATGGCTCGGAGAGGCCGGTAGCCTTTGCGTCTCGGTCACTAACCTCAGCCGAGCGTAACTACGCCCAGATTGACAGGGAGGCCCTCAGCCTAGTGTGGGGAGTGAAAAAGTTCAACCACTGTCTGCAGGGGCAGAAGTTCACCTTGCTGACGGACCACCAACCACTTGTCTCCCTCTTTAATCCAAAGAAGGGCGTGCCGGTGATGACTGCGCAACGGCTACAAAGATGGTCGCTTTTTCTAGGGGCAAACCAATATGAAATCGAGTATAAGGGCACGAAACAGCATGGAAACGCTGATGGGCTATCACGCCTGCCACTGCTTACTGCGGAGGAAGAACCAGCAGTGGACCCTGTCGAAATATTTAATTCGACTACAATTGAACGCTTGCCAGTAACTAACGCTGATATAGAGAAGGAGACCCGAAATGACCCGACACTGTCTCGGGTATATGACTTGACGGTGAAGGGATGACCAACACATGGCGACTCACTGTTGCCAGCATTCTCATCCAGAAGAAAACAGCTGTTAGCATGCCAGGGGACCTTGTTGTGTGGACCCCGAGTGGTAATTCCACCCAAGTTAAGGGAGAGACTGCTCAATGAGCTTCACGAAGGCCATCTGGGAGGGGTAAAAATGAAAAGCCTTGCTAGGGCTTATGTGTGGTGGCCAGGGATCAATCAGCAAATCGAGGACCTGACAAAGAGCTGCTTAGGATGCCAGAAGGTCCAAAATGCACCACCACATGCCCCGCTACACCCATGGGAGTGGCCCTCATCTCCATGGCAACGGGTGCATATTGATTTTGCTGGTCCATTCATGGACTCAATGTTTCTAATAGCCGTGGATGCGCACTCGAAATGGCCTGAGGTGATCAAAATGTCGTCCACCACCACGGAGAAAACGATTGCAGTCCTACGTACCATATTTGCCAGGAACGGCTTGCCAAAGCAGATTTGCTCTGATAGCGGACCACAGTTTGTGTCCGAAGAGTTTTGGAAATTTATGAGAAGGAATGGGGTAAGGCATTACACATCCGCCCCGTATCATCCAGCCACAAATGTATTGGCTGAGTGGTTCGTACAAACCTTTAAAAGGCAGTAAGGGCCATGTGCGATGACGACATTCCACTGCAGCATAAGGTGGACAATTTCCTGTTAGCCTACAGAAATGCGACACATGCAGTTACCAACCAGACCCCAGCCATGATGTTCTTTAACCGAAGGTTGAGATCTCGTCTGGATTTGCTCAGACCAAATGTACGAAGATATGTTGAGAATAAGCAATTCCAGCACATCAATGAGAAGCCGACAAGGAGCTTCAATGTAGGGCAACCAGTCTTGGCCCGCGACTACCGAACAGAGAAATGGCAACCAGGAATGATATGCACACGGCAGGGGCCACTAATGTACACAGTGGATGTTGGGGAGAACATTGTGAGACGCCATGTTGACCAGATCCTAGCGTCACAGGAATGAGTCAACCTCCTGTCTTGCGTGCCTGGTGATGAACCCGACATACAGGTAGCCTCTACCCCAGAAACAGTAGCATCGGAAGCTGATGAACCAACCGACGACAGGGGGGCAGAATCGCCTCCGCACCAAAGCGAGACACTCAGGAAAGGCGCTATCCAGAAAGAATCAGGAAGCCGCCCCAAACACTGAATTTATAAATGGACTATTTTCAGTTAATGTTGCATGTTAAAAAGGTTAACTGTTAAATGAATGTTATGGTACTGTTAATCTAAAAGGGGAGGAATTGTAGTGTATGTACCTTTAAGGGGAGAACTACTTTTTACAGCTCCTGTATACTGTAGTACCGGCAGTGACCACACCTGTATATAAACCCTGAGTAGGGATCTGTACGTTAGTTTTAGAGTAACCGTCATCCAGTAAATTCCTGTTGAATTGTTCCTGCAGTCTCGTGTCTAGTTATTGAAGGACACACTACATCAAAAATACACGGATCTAACAGTCTCCACTTCCGGTTTTAACAGATGTGGGTGGTGGCGGGAGTGGCGGGGGGTGTGGGGTGGGGAGGGGGTGCAGACGACTAACCTGCTCTTGGGAAACCCAGCAGCTGGAGCGAGGTGAGAATGGCTGGATCCAGCTGCTAATGCCTTTCTAGCACTGCTTGTGGGCCAGGAGGAGCAGAAGAGCATCTGCCCAGCCCACCCCGTCAACCCGCCTCCACGCTACTTTACCAAATGCCGGCTCTGGGAGTCCCGATCGGTCCCGCCACCAAGTGGCGGGAGAGACCCTTAAGGTAGTTAACAGCTTGGTAACTGCCTGCATAAGCCTATTTTAACAGGGTATTTCTTTTTTTTACATTTTCAGCGTGTTCCACGCCGTTCCCAAACCACACCAGCTGATTGTGTCGGGTTCCGCAAGTACCTGACTTCTTGACCGCTGCAGCTCCTGCATAAAAACAGAGCTCTAACAAGGCTCACTTACAGATGACAGAACTTTGTTTTTTCAGGTGTTGGAACACTTTTTGCAGGTCTACTGAGCTTGTAAGTGGTGAAGCTCCACTGTGACCTCCTGAGAAAACCCTCTCCCCACATTTACTAAGTGCGTTTAACTTCTAGTCCTCAACTGAGATATCTACCAGCAGCATGGGAACCATTTATACCCTGTCATCCTGGTCCTCAGATTCGGAGGAAGAGCAGCCACGGCAGCAGCAGAACCAGGCACAGCAGCAGCACCAACAACAGGATTGGCAACCTTCTCCTCAGCCTCCTGATGCTGCACAGGGCAGAGGGCATCAGCACAGGGCTGCATCTCACCACAGGAGAAACCCCCAACACAGGGCTTACAGGCCAAGGATGAGCTTCCTCAACATGACTGAGCAGCAGTGCCAAAGGAGGCTGAGACTTTCACGAGAGGTAGTCGCTGACACCTGCGCAATGCTGCACCAACACCTGGAGCCCAGAGGAGCGGGTGGACACTCCTTACCAGTGGCTGTCAAAGTCACCACCGCCCTCAATCTTTTTGCTTCAAGCTCCTTCCAGAGATAATCAGCAGACATCAGCGGCATCTCCCAGTTGGCCGCACACACTTGCATCATGCAGGTTACTGATGTCCCCTTTGCAAAGGTGCACAATTACATCCACTTCTCCACAGATGAAGCAAGTGTAATGCGCGTGCAGTTGGCTTTGCAAAGATGGCAGGCTTGCCAAGGGTGCAGGGCGTCATAGACTGCACACATGTAGCCATTAGGGCACCCTATCACAACACAGCTGTATTTGTCAACCGCAAGGGCTTCCACTCCGTTAACGTCCAGCTGATGTGTAACCACAGGAAGAACATTATGCATGTTTGCACAAAGCACCCTGGCAGTTGCCATGACTCGTTTGTCTTGCGGCAGTCTACTGTGCCTCCGCTCTTCAATCCACCAACCCAACTTTCCGGATGGATCATCCTCCGCCATTTCCGTCACCTCCAAAGTGATCCCACCAACAAATGCATCTTCCCTTCACCTCACCTTTCAGCACTCCTCAATCACCCCCAACAGCCCTTCCCCTTCACCCGGCACCTTCCCATGCAAGCGCAGGAGATGCAACACCTACACTTTTACCTCCTCCCTTCCCACTGTCCAGAGCAACTACAAGAGGCGGCGAGGAGCAGGTAGGCCCCACAGTGGCGGCGGACCTGGGTGAAGCGGCGGTGGCGCAGCGACTACAAGAGGCGGCGAGGAGCAGGTAGGCCCCACAGTGGCGGCGGACCTGGGTGAAGCGGCAGCGGTGGAGCGACTACAAGAGGTGGTGAGGAGTAGGTAGGCCCCACAGCGGCGGCGGATCTGGGTGAAGTGGCAGCGGTGGAGCGACTACAAGAGGTGGTGAGGAGCAGGTAGGCCCCACAGCGGTGGCGGACCTGGGTGAAGCGGCGGCGGCGGAGTGACTACAAGAAGTGGCGAGGAGCAGGTAGGCCCCACAGTGGCAGCGGACCTGTGTGAAGTGGCGGCGGCAGAGCGACTACAAGAGGTGGTGAGGAGCAGGTAGGCCCCACAGCGGCGGCGGACCTGGGTGAAGCGGCAGCGGTGGAGAGACTACAAGAGGTGGTGAGGAGCAGGTAGGCCCCACAGCGGAGATGGACCTGGGTGAAGCGGTGGCAGCGGAGCGACTACAAGAGGTGGTGAGCAGCAGGTAGGCTTACCAATCGCAGAGCAGGAGAGAGAGATGTAAAAAGTAATCGAAGTGTGACATCACCAGAAAGCAGGTAAGTGATTGGTTGGTGAGTATTTCTCTCTTTCTCCTTTTTTCCAAACTTAAACTCTGTGGTTTATAGTTTCTAAGCACTGTGTGGTGTAGCGGGGACTGTTGGTAAACAAGGGCCCTTGAGTAGATCATTTAATTATAGTGTAATTGGTGTTATTGATATGATTTAATTGAATTTAAATTAATTAAAGGGTAAGTCATGGCAGGAGAGCGTGGCCCCATGGTGTGCTCCTCCTGCGCTTTGTGGGAAATCAAGGACACTTTCTGTGTCCCTGACGACCATGTGTGCAGGAAGTGTATCCAGCTGCAGCTACTGGCAGACCGCATTGCGGCGCTGGAGCTGCAAATGGAAACATACTGGAGCATTTGCGATGCTGAGGACATCGTGGATATCACGTTTAATCAGTTGGTCACACCGCAGGTAAAGGTTGCACAGGCAGAAAGGGAGTGGGTGACCACCAGGCAGAGTAGTAGGCGCAGGCAGGTAGTGCAGGAGTCCCTGTGGTCATCCCCCTCTCAAACAGATATACCACTTTGGATACTGTTGAGGGGGATGTCTTATCAGGGGAAGGCAGCAGCAGCCAACTTCCTGGCACCAGGGGTGGTTCTGCTGCACAGGACGGGAGTAAAAAGAGGGGTAGAGCTATAGTAATAGGGGATTCTATTGTAAGGGGAATAGATAGGCATTTCTGCGGCTGCAAATGAGACTCCAGGATGGTGTGTTGCCTCCCTGGTGCAAGGGTCAAGGATATCTCAGAGTGGCTGCAGAACATTTTGGAAGAGGAGGGTGAAGAGCCAGTTGTCATGGTGCATATAGGTACCAACGATATATGTAAAAAATGGGATGAGGACCTAAAAGCTGAATATAGGGAGTTAGGAGGTAAATTAAAAAATAGGACCTCAAAGGTAGTAATCTCAGGATTGCTACCAGTGCCACATGCTAGTCAGAGTAGAAATAGAAGGATATTTCAGATGAATACGTGGCTAGAGGAATGGTGCAAAGGGGAGGGATTCAAATTCCTGGGACATTGGAACCGGTTCTGGGAGAGGTGGGACCAGTACAAACTGGACGGTTTGCACCTGGGCAGGACCAGGACCGATGTCCTAGCGGGAGTGTTTGCTCGTGCTGTTGGGGAGGGTTTAAACTAAAATGGCAGGGGGTTGGGAACCTGAGCAGGGAAACAGAGGAAAGGGAAACAAGGATAGAAGCAAAAGACAGGAAGGAGAAAAACAAAGGTGGCAGTCAGAGAAATCAAGGGCTAGAAATTCAGTAGGCTTTGCGCCCAGTTTTCGCCCAAAGAGGTGGGGTAGCATTGCTGGTTAAAGAGGGGATTAACATAATTGTAAGGAAGGATATTAGCTCTGGTGATGTGGAATCTGTATGGGTAGAACTGAGAAATACCATGGGGCAGAAAACGTTAGTGGGAGTGGTACATAGACCTCCAAACAGTAAAGCGGAGGTTGGGGATGGCATTAAAAGGGAAATTAGAGAAGCGTGCAGTAAGGGCACAGCAGTTATCATGGGTGACTTTAATCTACATATAGATTGGGCTAACCAAATTAGTAACAATACTGTGGAGGAGGAATTCCTGGAGTGTATACGGGATGGTTTCCTGGACCAATATGTCGAGGAAACAACTAGAGATTGTCGTGTCCGTGTGTAGATAAAGACACTGAAGACAGGAGTTGGTTCATAGGTATTTACTAAGCAAGTCTGGGGGGGGGTTCTAAAGGATATATACAATACACAGGCTTATATAGCCCAAGTGGCAATTACCGGCATTACGCACACCTGGGGCTTTTAAAGGCACATACACCACAATTGCTCTTAAACGCACATACACCACAATTCCTCCCCTTCTAGCTAACATCATATTTTAAGTAATTATTAATTACATGTTATATGCAAAATAATATACATTGCTGTATTAATTAATTATAAGTTAGTCTCTCAGGAGGCTTCCTGACTCGGTCCGGATAATGCCTCGGGGGTGTAGTAGTTTCTGGTGGTGTAGTAGGTTCTTCTGGCAAGGCTGATTCGGCTTGAAGGCCAGTGTCGGGTTCATCGGGTTCCAGTATCACCGGATCGGAGGTAGATATGGGTATCTCTACTTCATCGTTAGATGTATAGCGTGGTGGTGTAGGTTGTCCCTTTTCGGATGACTTGATGATTTGGTCAGCATGGCGCCTTATTATGCTTTCTCCGATGTCCACGGTATACATCAGTGGTCCTAGTCGTGTGCAGATAGTTCCAGGCTGCCATTTCTCGGTACGGTAGTCCTGGGCCAAAACCGGTTGGCCTATCTGGAAGGCCCTAGTTGGCCTTTCATTCATGCCCTGAAACTGCCGGTTCTCCACGTCCCTTCGGATGTTGGGCTTGACCAAATCCAGCCGGCATCTTAGGTTTCTATTGTAGAACATCATGGCGGGAATTTGGTTTGTAACCATATGTGTTGCATTCCTATATGCAAATAAGAAGTTATCCACCTTGTGCTAAAGTTTTATGTCTTCATTACCCATGGCCTTTATGGCCTTCTTAAAGGCCTGGACAAACCTTTCAGCCAATCCATTGGTGGCGGGATGGTATGGGGCGGACGTGTAGTGCTTTACCCCATTGTTCTTTAAGAGCTTTCTGAATTCTTCGGACACAAATTGCGGTCCATTATCAGAACATATCTGTTCCGGCAGCCCATTCCTGGCAAATATGGTCCTTAATACTGTGATGGTTTTTTCCGTGGTGGTGGAGGACATCTTTATTACCTCCGGCCACTTGGAGTGTGCATCAACTGCGATTAAGAACATTGAGTCCATAAATGGACCAGCAAAGTCGATGTGCACCCTTTGCCAGGGAGATGAGGGCCACTCCCATGGATGTAGAGGGGCCTGTGGCGGAGCATTTTGGACCTTCTGGCATCCTAGGCAGCTCTTGGTCATGTCTTCGATGTCTCCATCGACACCTGGCCACTATACAAACGCCCTAGCTAGGTTCTTCATTTTCACTCCACCCAGATGCCCCTCGTGAAGCTCCTTTAGCACTTTATCCTGGAGTTTGGGTGGAATCACCACTCTGGATCCACACATCAAGGTTCCTCGGCACACTGACAGCTGTTCTCTTCTTTGCGAGAATGCTGGCAACAGTGGTTCGCCATGTGCTGGCCATCCCTTCATTGTTAAATCGTAGACCCGTGAAAGAGTAGGGTCATTTCTGGTCTCCCTTTCAATGGCAGAATTTGTCACCGGTAGACATTCCACTATGGTAGAGTGGAATATCTCTACTGGGTCTACTGTAGGTGCCTCTTCTATCATTGGCAACGGCAGGCGCGATAAACCGTCAGCATTCCCATGCTGTTTTGACCCTTTGTATTCAATGTTGTATTGGTGTGCCCCTAGAAAAAGGGACCACCTCTGTAGTCTTTGTGCCGTCATAATGGGGACACCTTTCTTAGGGTTGAATATGGAGATGAGGGGTTGATGGTCAGTCAGCAAGGTAAATTTTTGGCCGTGTAGGTAATGGTTGAATTTCTTCACTCCCCATACCAGGCTGAGTGCTTCCCTGTCTATCTGGGAATAGTTACGCTCAGCTGAGTTCAATGAGCGTGACGCAAAAGCTATCGGCCGTTCCGAGCCATCAGGGAATCTATGGGACAATACCGCTCCTATGCCGTAAGGGGATGCATCGCACGCCAGTCTGATTGGTAGTGATGGGTTGTAATGAGCCAAAACTTTCTCGGATGTGATTAAGTCTTTACATTTATGGAAGGCACGTTTACAGTCTTCGTTCCATTTCCAAATCACTCCTGTGTGTAGAAGATCATTAAGAGGGTGTAGAATAGTTGATAAGTTCGGTAAAAATTTATGATAGTAATTTATTAATCCCAGGAATGACCTCAATTGTGAAACATTTTCAGGTGCTGGGGCTTTTATAACTGCTTCAATTTTTTCAGGTGACTTATGCAACCCTTCCTTATTAATTATGTGGCCACAATATGATATCTGATTTTGGAAAAATTCGCACTTGGGGGCGATTTGCTCGTAGGCCCCGTTCTTTCAGCTTAGTGAGCACCTGCTCCAAATTGGCAAGGTGCTCGTTGTCGTTTTCTCCTGTTATAAGGATGTCGTCTAGGTAACACTGAGTCCCCGGAATCCCTTGCAGGACTTGCTCCATAGCTCTTTGCCAGATAGCTGGAGCTGATGCTGCTCCAAAAACCAGTCGATTGTACTGGTACAGGCCTTTGTGTGTCTTTATTGTGAGATACTTTTTAGAGGTCTCCTCAACCTCCATCTGTAGATATGCCTGTGCCAAGTCAATTTTTGTGAAACGTTTTCCTCCGGATAGTGAGGCGAAAATATCTTCTATCCTCGGAAGAGGATACTGTACCGTGTGAAGGACCGGGTTTACAGTCACCTTAAAGTCCCCACAGATGCGAATTTTTCTCTGTTCCTCAGAGTTATTTTTCAATGCTTTTTTCATGACTGGAACGATGGGTGTTGCCCATTCGCTCCAATCTATTTTGGATAATATGCCTGCCTTTTCCAAATTCTCCAGCTCTGCCTCGACTGCCGGACGTATTGCGTATGGCACTGGTCTTGCCTTAAAAATTTTTGGAATTGCTGCATCTTCCACTTTTATTGAGGCGGTGATGCCTTTCAAGGTTCCTAGTTTCTCTTGAAACACTTCTTTGGCGTTGGCCATCTTAGACTGGGTATTATGTAATGAGAAAGGATTAATTAGCAATCTTGTTGTGCGAGGCCCCTTGGGTTGGAGCAATCATAATATGATAGAATTCTTCATTAAGATGGAGAGTGAAGTAGCTGACTCAGAGACTAGGGTCCTGAATTTAAATAAAGGAAACTATGATGATATGAGGCACGAGTTGGGTTGGATTGATTGGGGAATGTCATTCAAAGGGTTGCCAGTGGATAGGCAATGGCGAACCAGGGTCAACCAGGGCTGTGTCATCGCACCAATGCTCTTCTCAATCTTCCTTGCTGCAATGCTCCATCTCACCCTCAGTAAGCTCCCCACTGGAGTGGAGCTAATTTATAGAACAAACGGGAAACTGTTCAACCTCCGTCGCCTCCAGTCCAGATCCAAGGTCGTCCCATCCTCTGTCGTTGAATTACAGTATGCAGACAATGCTTGCGTCTGCGCTAACTCGGAGGTCGAACTCCAAACCATCGTAAATTCCTTCACCGAAGCATACGAGAGCAAGGGCCTTACACTAAACATCCGTAAGACAAAGGTCCTCTACCAACCTGCCCCCGCCACACAGTGCTGCCCCCCAATTATCAAAATCCACGACAATGCATTGGACAACGTGGACCGCTTTCCATACCTCGGGAGCTTACTGTCAACAAGGGCAGATGTCGACGACGAGGTCCAACACCACCTTTAGTGTGCCAGTGCAGCCTACGGTCGCCTGAGGAAGAGAGTGTTTGAAGACCAGGACCTCAAACCCAGCACTAAGCTCATGGTCTACAGAGCAGCAGTGATACCTGCCCTGCTGTATGCCTCAGAGACATGGACCATGTACAGCAGGCACCTCAAAGCACTGGAGAGGTACCACCAACGCTGCCTCCGCAAGATCCTGCAAATCCATTGGCAGGATAGGCGCACCAACGTCAGTGTTCTTGCTCAGGCCAACATCCCCAGCATCGAAGCTCTGACCACGCTCAATCGGCTCCGATGGACGGTTCACATTGTCCGCATGCCTGATACGAGACTCCCAAAACAAGCGCTCTATTCGGAGCTCTGGCACGGCAAGAGAGCCCCAGGTGGGCAGAGGAAACACTTCAAGGACACCCTCAAAGCCTCCTTGAAAAAGTGTAACATCCCCACCGACACCTGGAAATCCCTGGCCCAAGACCGCACAAAGTGGAGGAGAAGCATCCGGGAAGGTGCTCATCACCTCGAGTCTCTTCGCCGGGAGCAAGTGGAAGCCAAGCACAGGCAGCGCAAGGAGCACACGTCAACCCAGGCACACCACCCACCCACCCCTTCAACCAGTCTGCCCCACCTGTGACAGAGACTGTGGCCTAGAAATTGAGTTTTGGCTTAGCCAGGGCTTTAGCGCCGGAAGTTAGTGCCGGCGCTAAGTCCCCCTGCGCGCGCCAAAAATTCAGCAGGGCCGCGCCCAAACGGCTGCCGGCGCTACTGAAGGGTCTTTGCGGCGGTAAATCGGCGCTAACTGCCGTTTCGCGCCGCAATTCCGGCGCTGCGGCACCCGATGCGGTGCGGCAGGCTCGGGAAGTGCAGGCCTCCTCCTTCCCTTAAGGAGGAGCTGCCTGCACCCGATCGCGGCCCGCGAAAATCTTTTAAAAAATGAGCCCGGCACCTCGGACAAGTGCCGGGCTTGCTTCTGTTCCGGGGGGGGGGGGGGGAAGTCCGGGGAGGGAGCTGCGGCCAGGCGGCCGGCGGGAAAGCGGCCGGCCGCCGCGGGCCCTTTAATGCGCCGGCGCAAAGACTCGTAAGACTCTGTTGCCAGAGTCTTAGTTGCGGCTGTCACGGGCGAGGCGGCCGCAACTGAATTTCGGCGCTGGGGCCCGTCGGCATGGCAACCGGGACGCTGCGCACACCGATGACGTCATCGGTGCCGGCGCAGCGCTACCGGTCTACCGCGGCGTAAGGGCCCCAGGCAATTTCGGCGCCGGCGCCAAATGCAGCGCTAGGCCCTCTAGCGCCGCAAAATCGGCGCTAAGGGCACTCAATTTCTAGGCCTGTGGGTCACGCTTTGGACTCATCAGCCACCTGCGAACTCATTTTTAAAGTGGAAGCAAGTCATCCTCTGTTCCGAGGGACTGCCTAAGAAGAAGAAGAATGGCAAACATTCAAAGATCGCATGGATGAACTACAAAATTTCTTCATCCCAGTTTGGCATAAAAATAAAACAAAAAAGGTAACTCAACCGTGGCTAACAAGAGAAATTAGGGATAGCATAAAATCCAAGGAGAGGGCATATAAATTGGCCAGAAAAAGCAGTAAACCTGAGGATTGGGAGCAGTTTAGGATTCAACAAAGGAGGACAAAGGGATTAATTAAGAGGGGGAAAATAGAATATGAGAGTAAGCTTTCAGGGAACATAAAAACTGACTGTAAAAGCTTTTATAGATATGTGAAGAGAAGAAGATTGGTGAAGTCAAGCGTAGGCCCCTTGCAGTCAGAATCAGGGGAATTTATAATGGAGAACAAAGAAATTGCAGACCAATTAAATACATACTTTTGTTTTGTCTTCACAAAGGAGAACACAAATAACCTCCCAGAGATGTCGGGGAACATAGGGTCTAATGAGAGGGAGGAATTCAAAGAAATCAGTATTTGTAGGGAAATGGTGTTAAGGAAATTGACGGGATTAAAGTCCGATAAATCCCCAGGGCCTGATAATCTACATCCTAGGATACTTAAGGAAGTGGCCCTAGAAATAGTAGATGCATTGCTTGTCATCTTCCAAAATTTGATAGACTCTCGAACAGACCCATGGATTGGAGAGTAGCTAATGTTACTGTACTATAGTAATCTTGGATGTTATGAATAAGGTTATCCACCAGGTGGTGCTGTAGCTAGGGCTGCTGGGAGTTAAGGGCAGAGGAGGTGGAATGTGTGGATGCAGGCCTGTATGTTTGCTACGCAGTTGTTAATAAAGTACACGGACTAATTCTAATATCTCGCCTCTTCGAGTTCCTTGTTTCACTGCATGGATTTATCACATTTGGCGATGAGGTAAAAGGACACTGCATGAAGAAGTGAAGTCTGCCGGGACTTTTAAAGAACAAACTCACGAGCTAAAGTTAGCTACAAGTTGGACGGAAGCATGGCTGCCATGGTAGGAATGGTCTCCGCTTTTGATATTCAAGCACAAACCTGGGAGGAATGCTGTGAAGTGTTGGGTTATTTCTTCGAAGCAAATGAAATAACTGATGCCGGAAAAAGGAAAGCCATTCTGCTTAGTTCAGTGCGAAGCCAAACCTACAGTTTGATGAAGAATCTGCTCAGTCCTGAAAATCCTGGAGACAAATCAATTGTTGAATTAGTGGCCTTGCTAAAAGAACATTTCAACCCCAAGCCTAGTGAGATTGTACAGCGGTTCAAGTTTAATTCAAGGAACAGAAAAGGGGAAGAGAGTGTAATGGACTATGCAGCGGTGTTGCGTAAATTAGCACAAGATTGCAATTATGGGAACAACCTGAAGGAAATGCTGAGAGATAGGCTAGTTTGCGGAATAATGGACGACCGAATGCAGCGTAGATTATTATCCAAGACTGGGCTTACTTATGAAAAGGCATTGGAACTTGCTCAAGCCATAGAGACAGCGAACCGAGATGTAAAAGAAATGCAGGGTTCAGACAGGGCTAATGCTAAGCAAGTTGCAGGTCAGGTTATTGTGCACAAGTTAAACATGCATCAGAAACCACAATGTGAGCATGTGAAGGCATGTTATAGATGCAAGGGTGATCACCTGGCGAGTGAATGCTGCTTTCTGGAGGAAAAGTGCCACAAGTGTGGGAAACAAGGACACATTAAACGAGCATGCAGGGCAAAATCACTTGTGGAGGAATCCAAACCAAAAGTGGGAGGAAAGCAAAACCAAGGAAGAGAAGTGAAAAAACATGGAGCACACCACATCAGCGGGGAAGCTGAGGAAGAAGAGGACATGTTCATAATGTATAGCATGTTAGAGAACATTCCAAAAGTGGCTCCTATCACATTGCAACTGAAAGTAAGTGACTCTAAGGTGAACTTTGAAGTTGATACAGGGTGCGGTGTAACCATAATGAACAGGGCAGAGTACTCAAAATTGTGGAACCGTACAAAAGTTCCAGAGTTAAAGTCTTGCTCCCTGCATCTTAAAACATATACAGGTGAACGAGTAGCAACATTAGGTACAGCTAATGTAACTGTGCAACACAGGGACACAGTGGAACAGCTACCTATAGTTATAGTATCGGGTACCGGACCAAACCTGTTAGGTCAGGGCTGGATAAAATAAATTAAATTAGACTGGGGAGCAGTAAATCAAATAGATGAGGGCAAACAGTTGACTTTGCAAGAAGTGTTGAGTGAACATGAGAATGTGTTCAAGGAGGAACTTGGCACATTTAATGGCCCCCCAGCTAAGATTTATGTAGAGAAGGAGGCACCGCCAAGGTTCTTAAACAACGACCTGTGCCTTATGCCATGAAACCAAAGGTAGAGGGTGAGCTTGACCGTCTATTGAGAGAGAACATACTGGAACCAGTGAAATGTTCAGAATGGGCAGCTCCCATAGTACCTGTTTTAAAACCGAACAATTCGGTAAGACTCTGTGGAGATTATAAATTGACAGTCAATCGGGTGTCCAAACTAGAGCAGTATCCTATTCCCAAAACAGAGGATCTCTTTGCAAACCTGGCTGGAGGAAAGAAATTCACAAAGTTGGATATGAGTCATGCATGCTTGCAGATTACACTGGATGATGAATCAAAGAAGTATGTTACCATAAATACACACAAGGTTTTGTTTACATATACCCGCTTACCGTTTGGTGACTCATCTAGTCCAGCTATCTTCCAGAGGACAATCAAAGGTGTACTGCAAGGGATTCCACATGTTTCCATCTATCTGGATGACATTCTGGTGACGGGAAGAACCGACCAGGAGCATCTGAGCACTCTGAGAGAGGTACTACAGAGATTGGAGAGGGCAGGGTTATGGCTCAAGAGGAGTAAGTGCACTTTCCTGGGGAATGAGGCAGTGTTCCTGGGACACAGAGTGGATGCCACCGGGCTCCATCCAATCAAGGAGAAGGTACAAGCACTGCAGGATGCCCCTGCTCCTACCAATGTGGCTGAGTTAACAGCTTACCTGGGACTGCTGAACTATTATAACAGGTTTTTACCAAACTTGTCAACAGTGTTAGCGCCTCTTCACAAACTACTGCTCAAGGAGACACAGTGGCAGTGGGGAGAGGAGCAGGGGGTTTCATTTGAACAGTCCAAGAAACTGATGCTGTCGTCAGATGTGCTGGTTCACTACAATGAAGAGAAAGATATCATTCTCTCTTGTGACGCTTCGCCTTACGGGGTGGGGGCAGTTCTCTCACACCGCATGGAAGATGGAACTGAAAGACCTATAGGGCTTATGTCCTGAACTCTAACACCAGTGGAAAAAAACTATTCCCAGTTAGACAAAGAGGGGTTAGCAGTAATGTTTGGGTTACAGAGGTTCCACAAGTACATATATGGCAGGAAGTTCACCATATGCGCTGATCATAAACCTCTTCTCTCTCTTTTCAATGAAATGAAAGCAGTTCCACAGATGGTGTCACCCTGGACCCAGAGGTGGGCAGTGACGTTGAGGGCATATGAGTATGTCATCGTCTACAAGGTGGGCAAGTACCATGGGAATGCAGATGCCTTGAGCTGTCTTCCACTGCCAGGCACACCTATCCTTGCAGCTCCAGAGGACAGAGTTTTGATGTTGGAGGACACTGACACGGCACTTGTGACTGCAGGGCAAGTAAGAACATGGACAGGTAAAGATCCAGTACTGTCTAGAGTTCGAGAATATGTGGTGAGGGGATGGCCACAGCATCCGGAAGGGGCTGACTTCACACCCTACAGTGTCAGGAAAACAGAGCTGAGTGTGCAGGATGGTTGCGTGTTGTGGGGAGCACGAGTGATTATTCCACAGCCAGCACGACAGTCTATCCTAGAGCAACTACATCAGTGTCATCCTGGGGTCTCGCATATGAAAGCCTTGGCTAGGAGTTACTTGTGTTGGCCAAAGCTAGATGAGGAGATAGAAAATCTAGTCAAGACATGCAGCACTTGTCAGGTACACAGGAAGGCACCAGCAGCGGCTCCTCTCCACGCCTGGGAGTGATCGGATAAACCATGGAGAAGATTGCACTTAGATTATGCGTGTCCATTCATGGGGAAGATGTTCCTCATAATCATTGATGCACATTCCAAATGGATGGATGTTTATCCTGTTAATTCTGCTTCCTCCACTACTAATATAGACTGTCTACATCAGAGCTTCAGTAATCAAGGGCTACCGGAGATCGTGGTAAGTGACAATGCCACTTGTTTTGTGAGTACAGAGACAAAAGAGTTCATGAGAAAAAATGGCATAGTGCAGGTGACCTTGGCTCCATATCATCCATCCTCAAATGGACTTGCGGAGAGAGCCGTACAAACATTTAAAGAGATGATGAAAAAAAGTGCAGAAGGGAGTTTAGCAGCCAAAGTGTCACGGGTTCTGTTCAGCTACAGAATAACACCTCAATCCACCACAGGACTCTCTCCTGCTGAGATGTTATTAGGTCGTAGACTACGCTCCACTCTTGACCTTGTCCACCCAGACCTAAAAAGGAAAATGGAAAACAGACAAACCAAACAAAAAGAGAACCATGACAAAAGAACAAAGAGCCGAAGTTTTGGAGAAGGAGATGCGGTCCTTACCAGGAATTTCAGTTATGGACCAAAGTGGATTCCTGGCTTCATAGACTCAATGACAGGTCCAGTATCATACAAGGTCATGTTGGGAGATAGTAGGGTAGTACGCAGACATGTAGATCAGATACTTACCAGACAAGGGGAAATTGAAATTGAGGTTCCAGATGCAATGGCTGAGGACAGGTTTGCCCCCAGTTATCCAAGTGCATCTGTGGTGCCACCACCGGGGACAGAGACAATTCCACAGGATCCCATTCATCAAGAGGAAACCATCGTTCCAGAGTCAGATACTCTGAGCACTGCTCAGGAGCAGCTGGTGGCTTCACCACAAACAAGCAGGGACTTTACTGTTAGACATTCACAAAGGACTTGCAAGCCACCAGAGAGATTGGTACTGACCTGTTAGATTCATCAAGTATTGAACATCGTGAATGGAGACTTCCTATGTGACCCATAGGAATGGTTGTTCGTTAAGAAATTCATACTGAAATCTTAAGGGTGGAGGAATATAGTAATCTGGGATGTTATGATTAAGGTTATCCACCAGGTGGTGCTGTAGCTAGTGCTGCTGGGAGTTAAGGGCAGAGGAGGTGGAATGTGTGGATGCAGGCCTGTATGTTTGCAACGCAGTTGTTAATAAAGGACACGGACTAATTCTAATATCTCACCTCTTCGAGTTCCTTGTTTCACTACATGGATTTATCACACGCACTATTCAAAAAAGGTGGTAGAGAGAAAACGGGGAATTACAGACTGGTAAGCCTGACATTGGTAGTGGGGAAAATGCTAGAGTCCATTATAAAAGATGTAATAGCAGAACACTTGGAAAACAGTGACAGGATCGGACAAAGTCAACATGGATTTACAAAAGGTAAATCATGCTTGACTAATCTACAGGAATTTTTGAGGATGTAACTTGTAAAATAGATAAGGGAGAATCAGTGGATGTGGTGTATTTGGACTTTCAGAAGGCTTTCGATAAGGTCCCGCATAAGAGATTAGCGTGTAAAGTTAAGGCACATGGGATTGGGGGCAAGGTATTGACTTGGATAGAGAACTGGTTGGCAGACAGAAAGCAAAGAGTTGGAATAAATGGGTCTTTTTCCGAGTGGCAGGCAGTGACTAGTGGGGTACCACAGGGATCGGTCCTTGGACCCCAGCTATTCACAATACATATTAATGATCTAGACGAGGGAACTAGATGTAATATCTCCAATTTGCAGACGACACAAAGCTGGGTGGGCGTGTGTGCTGTGAGGAGGATGCCGAGAAACTCCAGGATGATTTGGACAGGTTGGGTGATTGGGCAGAAGCATGGCAGATGCAATATAACGTGGATAAATGTGAGGTTATCCACTTTGGTAGCAAAAACAGGACGGCAGATTATTATCTGAATGGCAATAGATTGGGAGAAGGGGAAGTGCAACGAGACCTGGGTTTCCTTGTGCACCAGTCGCTGAAGGTAAGCATGCAGGTGCAGCAGGCGGTTAAAAAGGCAAATGGTATGTTGGCCTTCGTAGTGAGAGGGTTCGAGTACAGGAACAAGGATGATTTGCTACAGTTGTACAGGGCCTTGGTGAGACAACACCTTGAGTATTTTGTGCAGTTTTGGTCACCTTATCTGAGGAAGGATATTCTTGCCATGGAGGGAGTGCAGCGAAGATTCACCAGGTTGATACCTGGGATGGCAGGAATGGCATATGAGGAGAGATTGGGTCGATTGGGCTTATACTCTCTGGAGTTTAGAAGAATGAGAGGGGATCTCATTGAAACTTATAAAATTCTAACAGGACTAGACAGACTAGATGCAGGAAGGATGTTCCCGATGGCCGGGGAGTCCAGAAGCAGGGGTTACAGTCTAAGGATAAGGGGTAAGCCATTTAGAACAGAGGTGAAGAGGAATTTCTTCACCCAGAGAGTGGTGAACCTGTGGGATTCTCTACCACAGAGGGCAGTAGAGGCCAATTCATTAAATATATTCAAGAAGGAATGAGATATATTTCTTAAGGCTAAAGGGATCAAGGGATATGGGGAGAAGGCAGGGACAGGGTACTGAATTTGGATGATCAGCCAGGATCTCATTGAATGGCGGAGCAGGTTCGAGGGGCCGAATGGCCTACTCCTGCTCCTATCTTCTAAATTTCTATGTTTCTATGCAGCTGAGCAGAGCTGGGAGTGCCCTGCAGCCTCCAATGAGGACTCTCCACTGCTCTCCCTGTCTCCACCATCTGCTGATGCTCACTTGTGAGCTGTGCTACACCAGGTGATAACACTACTCTATCTCACAAAGGACCCACCGAGGTGTGCGTATCAGCGCTGGTGCTGGGTGCGCTTAATTCTGCTGATGCTGTGCCCTCAGAGGTGGCAGCTACCTCTGAGGAATCTTTCGGCTCTTCCTCCTGGATAGTGGGGAGGGGGGCTCTCGATGGTCCTGTGGGGGAGTAAAGGCATGAGTTAGACATGTGATATTAACGTAGCATGCACATGGAATTGTGCAGATGATCATAACTCAATCTGTATGAGCATCAGATGCCACATCAGTCACTCATACTTGCCCTACTGCGTCCATCTGACCGTCCCCCACTTCCAGATCCTCAGCACCTCCTATTATCTCCAGGGCAGCCTCCTCAGCGGTGGTCAGATGGGCCTTGGAAGGTGGCCCTCCTCCTGTCCTGGCCCTCTCCCTCTTATTGTTGTAGTGTCCGGGTATCAATAATACTCGGACTGTAGGAGAACAATAAAACAGGTATTTACTGAACAGAGGAGAACTCAAGACTGAAATACAGAAGCCTGCTATGGCTTTATATACAGGGGTGGTCACTGCCGGTACTGCAGTATAGAATCAGGTCTTATCTTAAAGGTACATACACAACAATTCCTTCCCTTTTAGATAAACAGTACATAACATTCATTTAACAACTAAATAATAACTAATTACAATTACAATTTTCTCTGTACTATATACAACAACTGAAATAATCATTTATAAGTTCAGTCTTTGAGGAGGCTTCCTGATCCTGACTGGATAGCGCCTTTCTCGAGTATCCTGTTCTTGCGGTGGAGTTGATTCTGGCTCATTGTCATTGGTTGGTTCGTCAGCTTCCAATACCACTGCTTCTGAGGTAGACATAATCTGTACTTCGGGTTGATTACCAGGTGCACCTGCTCGTGGTATGGGTTTGGCTTGTTCCTGTGACTCTAGAATCTGGTCAGCATGACATCTCACGATGCTCTCTCCAACGTCCACTGTGTACATTAGTGGTCCCTGCTGTGTGCATATCGTTCCTGGCTGCCATTTTTCTGTTCGGTAGTCACGGGCCAAGACTGGTTGCCCAATCTTGAAGCTCCTGGTCGGCTTCTCATTTATGTGCTGGAATTGCTTATCCTCAACATCTCGTCTTATGTTTGGTTTGAGCAAATCCAGGCGACATCTTAGCCTTCGGTTGAAGCGCATTATGGCTGGAGCTTGGTTGGTGACTGCATGTGTCGCATTCCGGTAAACAAACAAGAAATTATCCAGCTTGTGCTGTAGTGGTATGTCGTCATTATGCATTGCCTTTATTGCCTTTTTAAAGGTCTGAACAAACCTCTCAGCCAATCCATTTGTGGCTGGATGATATGGGGCAGATGTGTAATGCTTCAACCCATTATTCCTCAGAAACCTCCGGAAATCCTCTGACACAAACTATGGCCCATTGTCGGAGCAAATCTGTTCTGGCAAGCCATTCCTGGCGAAGATGGTCCGTAGGACTGCAATAGTTTTCTCCGTGGTGGTGGAGGACATTTTGATGACCTCTGGCCATTTCAAATGGGCGTCCACAGCGATTAGGAACATTGAGTCCATAAATGGACCAGCAAAATCAATGTGTACCCATTGCCATGGAGATGAGGGCCACTCCCATGGATGTAGCGGGGCCTATGGTGGAGTGTTTTGGATCTTCTGGCATCCTGTGCATCTCTTGGTCATATCCTCGATTTCTTTATCGATTCCCGGCCACCACACAAACGCCCTGGCTCGGCTCTTCATTTTTACCCCTCCCAGATGACCCTCATGAAGCTCATTGAGCACTCTATCTCTCAACTTGGGTGGAATTACCACTCAGGATCCACACATCAAGGTCCCCCGGCACACTGACAGCTGGTCTCTCCTTGGCGAGAATGCTGGCAACAGTGAGTCGCCATGTGCTGGCCATCCCTTCACCATCAAATCATAGACCCGAGAGAGTGTCGGGTCATTTCGGGTTTCCTTCTCTATACTTGAGTTTGTAACAGGTAGACATTCGACTATGGTTGCATGGAATATCTCAACAGGGTCCACTGCAGGTGCTTCCTCTACCGTAGGCAACGGTAGGCGCGACAGCCCATCAGCGTTTCCATGCTGTTTCGTACCCTTGCACTCTATGTCATACTGATGTGCCCCTAGAAAAAGTGACCATCTTTGCAGCCGTTGCGCCGTCATCACCGGAATGCCCTTCTTTGGGTTAAAAATGGAAACCAGGGGCTGATGATCAGTCAGTAGGGTGAATTTCTGCCCGTGCAGATAGTGATTGAACTTCTTCACCCCCCACACCAGGCTAAGGGCCTCCCTGTAAATCTGGGCGTAGTTACACTCGGCTGAGGTTAACGAGCGCGACGCAAAGGCTATTGGCCTCTCTGAACCGTCAAGGAATTTGTGTGACAGCACCGCTCCGATGCCATAGGGAGACGCATCACATGCTAACCGAATCGGTAGTGTTGGATTGTAGTGGGCCAATACTTCTTTTGAAGTGATTCGGCATTTACATTTCTGAAAGGCACGCTTACACTCATCACTCCATTTCCATGTTACTCCAGTTTGCAGCAGGGCGTTCAGTAGGTGCAGAATTGTAGATAAATTCAGCAAGAACTTATGGTAGTAGTTCACCAACCCGAGGAACGACCTCAGTTGCGACACATTTTCTGGTGCTGGAGCCTTGACTACAGCCTCAATCTTGTCCGGCGACTTATGCAACCCTTCCTCATCAATCATGTGGCCACAATATGAGATTTGTCTCCTGAAGAACTCGCATTTGGGGCGGTTGGCTCGTAGCCCATATTCCTGTAATCTCGTGAGCACCTGCTCCAGGTTGGCAAGGTGTTCACTGTCATTTTCGCCCGTAACCAGGATGTCGTCCAAATAACACTGGGTCCCCGGGATCCCTTGCAGGACTTGTTCCATCACCCTCTGCCAAATAGCCGGGGCTGATGCTACCCCGAATACCAGTCGATTGTACTGGTAAAGGCCTTTGTGAGTGTTTATCGTGAGGTATTTCCCAGATGCTTCTTCCACCTCCAGTTGTAGATACGCTTGGGCCAGATCAATCTTTGTAAAGCGTTTCCCTCCAGATAGTGAGGCGAAAATATCTTCTATCCGTGGAAGTGGATATTGTACTGTGTGCAGGACTGGGTTCACAGTTACCTTAAAGTCCCCACAGATGCGAACCTTCTTCGGTTCCCCAGGCATGCTGCTCAATGATTTCTTCATTACAGGAATGAGTGTGGCCCACTCGCTCCAGTCCACCTTGGACAGCACACCCGAATGCTCCAGACTCTCCAGCTCTGCTTCAATGGGTGGGCGGATCGTGTAAGGGACCGGTCTGGCCTTAAAAGATTTTGGGCTTGCGTTATCTTCGATTATTATCATTGCCGTTACTCCTTTTAGAGTCCCAAGTCCTTGTTGGAATTGGAACACCTCTTTCGTGTCAGTTAGAATTTTTGACAGTCGACCAGGTGTGACGTCATCATCATTTTTATCAGTCACAGTTAGCGCCTGAATGGAATGCCAATCCAATTGTATTTTTCGGATCCATTCACGTCCCAATAATGGTGGTCCTCCATCCGGTAGTATATATAGATACAGTTTCTGTGTTTCCTTGCCATTGTATTCAACTGGCACCCTTATTTTTCCTCTGGGGTAGACTTTTTGCCCCGTGTATGTCTTCAATACAATGGACGTGTCCTTCAAGGGTATGTGTGGGAATAGCCGCTCATAGTCTCGTCGATTCATGACAGTTAGGGCTGATCCTGTATCCAATTCCATCTTTACTGGGGACCCTGCTATCATGAGGGTGACCCAAATGGTTCGGTGATCCTCCTTTGCGATCACATTGTGTAACTTTAGACAACTTAGTCTCCTGGTCCCGGAGTCCTTATCACTCTCCTGATCTTCCGAACTACTGTCTGTCAATTTCTTTACTTTCTTTTACTTTTCCTTAGTAGTTCTTGTAGTGTTGGTTTTCTTTCCCGACCTGCAGACTCTTGCTATGTGTCCCATTTTCCCACATTGCCTGCATACTTTGTCCTTAAACCAGCAGTCCTTCTGATCATGGGTTGTTCTGCCGCAGCGATAGCACTTTTCTGCTCCATACGCCATTTCATTAGCGTTGTATTCTTGTGGTTTCTGTTGTATTTCTGCAGCTCCCCATGCTGCTGCTTCGTAGGATACTGCCACGCTGAAAGCCTATGCTAGCGTCAGATCCTTTTCCGAAAGTAGTCGTTTCTGGGTTCCTTCACTCTGGAGCCCGCAGACAAACTTATCCCATAAGGTGTCTGCCAGTCCTGCTCCGAACTGGCAGTGCTTCGATAACTTGCGTAGTTCCGTAAGATAGTCAGCATTGCTCTCATCTTTGTGCTGGTTTCTTTTATGGAACTTGAATCTTTCTGCTATCAGCAGCGGTGTAGGGTTTAGGTGTTCCTGTAAGGTATTAACAATCTCTTCAAAGCTTTTCTCCATTGGTTTAGCTGGGGTAATTAAATTCCGCAATAGGCCGTACGTTCTTGCGCCCATCAAATTTAATAATACCGACGCCTTCTTTCCATCGGCCACCTCATTTGCCTCGCAGTACACTTCAATTCTTTCCACATACGTGGTCCAGTCTTCTACCTCGTTGTCGAAAGCAGTGATACTGCCACTCTTCGGCATCTTGAGTGATTTGAAATGGCGCCTCCCCTGCTTTTTCTTCTTCCCCAATGGAATAAAATGGCACCTCCCGCGCTTTTCCTTCTTCCCCAATGGAATAAAATGGCACCTCCCGCGCTTTTCCTTCTTCCCCTTGCTGCCACGCTGCTCCTAGTGTTCTACAGGGTAATGGCGGCGACCCGCGGCTTCGGCGCGTATCACTTTTCCTTCCCCTCGTTCTATCCTCTCCACGCTGCCCGGTTCTTGAGCACCGACCGCGCCCTGTGCGCTCCACCCTCTCTCTCTCTCTGCCTCCCGATGACGCTGCACGGCCCCTTTGCAGAGTCGCTCGATCGAGCCCGAGCCCGCCACAATCCGGAAGGGTCCGCGCACTACCTGCTACCAGCACAACTTGCTGGAACACCTCGACTGGGGAGCCAGGCCCAGCTCTCCACAGCCTCCCCTGCAACTCTCCGATGGACCCCTGGGCGGTTGCCCGCGGTCGACGCCCGCCGTTCTGACTTCGACCTCCAAGAAGCTTCTCTTCAGGGAAAAGATCCCCGTGAGGTGATGCAGTACTGCAGGTGAGTTTGAACCTGCCCGTCGCCAGTGTAGTGTCCAGGTATCAATAATACTCGGACTGCAGGAGAACAATAAAACAGGTATTTACTGAACAGAGGGGAACTCAAGTCTGAAATACAGAAGCCTGCTATGGCTTTATATACAGGGGTGGTCACTGCCAGTACTGCAGTATAGAATCAGTTCTTCTCTTAAAGGAACATACACAACAATTGTGGGCTCTCTTCTCCTGCAATGAGGGACACGAGTAGAGTTTGAGTGAGAATGATGGAGTGAGTGTAGAGAATCCATAGCATAGATGCTTAGAAGGAGACAAAGATGGAATGACATGCCAATACCAAGTCCCCTCCCTGTGCGTTGTTAGTTGTTGGCATTGCATACCAGTGATAGCGAGTGTGAAGGTTACATAGTAGAATAGTGAAGTGATTCTGTACATAGAGAGGGATGATTAAGGGTGCAAGAGATGTAAGGGTAAAGTGGGATGTGCAGGAATAGGTTGACAATGCAGAGTGCTGGTGATGAGAGGAGATGGGGAGCAGATTGAAGGTAAGTGTGATGTTATACTCAGTTTTGCTGAGTGTACCAGGTCATTAAACCTTTTTCTGCACTGGACCTAGGAGCGAGCACAGAACAATTCGGAGTTGACCTCCTCAGAAATTTGCAGCCAGGCTGCTTTGCTTTGCTGAGGAGGGCTTCCTCCATCTGGATGATGGGAAGAGTACCTCCTGGCGCCCTCTCACTCCATCCACAAAAGCATGGAGGGAGTCATCATCAAAGCGGGGAGAGGCCTTAGCTCTTGCAGCAGTCATGGGTACAATTTCCAAATGAGAACCAGCAGGAAAGGATGAAAATTAAACAATGCTGCATGGGTCCCTTAAATACTACTGGCTCACAGACATCAGCAGAGGCGAGCAGCAGGCCCGAAACCACTAATTGGGCCAGGTAGCACGCACGCAGAGATTCAATAGGCCGCTTAAGGCAAAAATCGCAGTTTCTGATTGGCTAAAAGCGGAGGCGGGACCGGAACCCGCCGAACATCAAACCCACACCCAACCCGCCTCCATTGATAAAATTGTGGCCTATGTCTTTCTGAACTATTTCAAAATTCTGCTCACTGTTTGGCAACCCCCCTACTTTTGTTTGATCAGTGCATTTGATGATTATGCTCCCGATACCCAACTCCAAGCTATCTATGTAAACCGAGAACAAAATTATCGAACGCTTTCCAAAAGTCCATAAATAATACATCTGAATTTCTTTTATCTATCCACTTTTTCAAAACACTATCAAATTTATCAAGCACAACTTGCCTTTAACAATTCATGTTGGCAGTACTCAATTAACCCATACATTTTTAAATGCTCATTCATTTTGATCTCTAATAGATTCTAAGAGGTTATTAGCAATTGACCTTCGAGCAATTCGTCGGTAGTTCATCAATTTATTCTTCTGTCCCTTCTTGAACAAAAGCATCACATCGGCATTTCTCCAGTTCCATGGAACAATTTACATAGTTCAGGAGGACTGAAAAACTGTGGCCAGAGCCTCTGCTATTTTCTCTGTAACTTCTTTCAACAGCCTAGGGTGCATGCCGTCAGGGCCTGGGGATTTATTTACCGTGAGTTCTGTGCATCATTTTAGAAGTGATTCCTTTTCTACAGTTATTTCTAACAATTGTTCCATGTTCTCCCCTAGTACACCTATATTTTTACTCCCATCACCATGTGTAAAAACTGATGCAAAATATTTATTTAATTTCTCTGCCACTCCTTCACGATTAGATCCCCCTTTCATTCTTAAGCACTCTTCTACCCTCTTTTTCTACTCTTTTATTTTACTTGCTTTCAAAAGCCCTTACTATTTCCTTTTATATTTTCTACTCAACTTTTTTTATATTCCATTTTAGCCCTTCTAATCTCCCTACACTTTCTATATTCCTCATGCTTTTCTTTAGTGATGGTTGCTCTAATGTTATCATATGCCTCCCTTTTAAGTTACGGTTTAGTTTTAATCGCCCCATTTATCCATGGAGCTGTATTCAATGATGTATCCCTTTTTGCCTGATTTCAATGGAAATTAAAATCGGGCTGTTTCTATAAAGGGCGGCCGATCGGCAATGCCAGTTCTATGCCCAGATGACATGTTGAATATCTAACCACCCCACCACGTGCAACATCATGGGAGATCAAATAGTATACAAAAAACATTGTATCACATGGAAAAATTAATAAATTCCCACATGCCAAATTTTGCTGTCTTAATCCACACTGTTCCTGAAGTTATTTTGTGTGAAGATTAGAAAATCAGATGGACAAAATGTAGTTCATCACTAGAGGAGGATAAAGTGAGGCACACTATCGCAGTACAGCAGCATCCAAACCATTTAAAAAGGAATTAACCTGTGCTGGATTTAATTGAAAGTATTGAATGTGCTGCAATGTGCACTTGGTTATCAAAAAAGGCTCTAAATAAACTTCAGTGTCGGCATCATCACAGATAAACTGCACAGCACCATAGCTCATCAGTGCCCAGTAGGCACCTGTTGACAACATGCAAAGAGCCAGTAAAATCAATAAAACCGCTTCCAAAATAACAACAGAAAATGCTGGCCAGGCAGCATCTGTGGAGAGGGAAACAGAGTTAACGTTTCAGGTATGTGACCCTTCTTCAGAACTGGTAAAAGTTGGAAATGTAACAGATTTTAAGCAGGTGCAGAGGCAGGGAGGGGGCTGGTGGGGAGGGTGGAGGAAGGAACTGAAGGGACAGTCTGTGCTAGAATGCAAGGCGGGAGTGGTTAAATGTTGCAAATGGGGATGGCAGAATCATAAACAGCTGCCGCCTGAAAAAATGGGGGCAGGGGTTATAGACTGAAATTGGTGAACTCAATGTTGAGTCCAGAAGGCTGTAAAGTACCTAATCGAAAGATGAGGTGCTGTTCCTCAAGCTTACATTGAGCTTCATTGGAACAGTGTAAGAGGCCGAGGACAGAGAAGTCTGAGTGGGAGTGGAGCGGACAATTAAAGTGACAGGTGACGGAAGCTCAGGGTCACCCTTACGGTCTGAACAGACGTGTTCCGCAAAGCGGTCACCCAATCTGCATTTGGCCTCCCCAGTGTAGAGGAGACCACATCGTGAGCAGCGAATACAGTATACTAAATTGCAAGAAGTACAAGTAAATCGCTGTTTCACCTGGAAGGGGTGTTTGGGGCCCTGGACAGTGGGAAGGGAGGAGTTAAAAGGGCAGGTGTTGCATCTCCTGCGCTTGCACGGGAAGGTGCCGTGGGGAGGGGAGGAGCTGTTTCGGTCGCCTGTCACTCTAATTCTCCGCTCCACTCCGATCTCTCTGTCCTCGGCCTCTTACACTGTTCCAATGTAGCTCAACGTAAGCTCGAGGAACAGCACCTCATCTTTCGAGTATATCAGGCATCCACTAGGCTCATTAAGGCCTTGAAAAGAACATTAATGAGGACATAGCCCTATAACAGTCTCTTAGCCTGGACAATGTTGCTGGAGCTTAGCACCCATATAAAGTGGTCACTGGATGGTTGGTCCATTACACAACTGTATGTTAAAGAACTGTGCTCTGCAAAATCATCATAATCAACTTTATTGTCATTGTTAGTGCACAAGTGCAGTACAACGAAATGTAGGCTTGCGGCTCCCGAGAGTGTACATTTAGATTAAGACATTTAAACATTCAACATTCATTTGGCTTGTAATACATTAACATAAACATAACCATAATAAAGTGCATTGGCAGATGTGCAGGCTTTAGAGTTTATTTGTGGAGTTCAGTAGGATGACAGCCCTGGGAAAGAAGCTGTTCCTAAATCTGGTCGTACGGGTGCGAATGCATCTGTAGCATCTCCCAGATGGCAGGAGGGCGAACAGACTGTGGCTGGGGTGGGTAGGGTCTTTGATGATGGACCGTGACCTCCGTAAACAGCGTTTCTGGTAAATGTGCTCTATGGTCGGTAGCCGGGTGCCGGTAATGCGTTGTGCAGTTTTGACTACCCGCTGCAGGGCTTTCCGGTCATAATAGCTACAGCTGCCATACCATACTGTGATACAGTTCGTCAGGATGCTCTCTATTGTGTAGCGGTAAAAGTTAGAGAGGATCAGGGGTGACAGGTTACATCCCTTCAGCCTCCTTAGGAAATATAGGCGCTGCTGGGCCTTCTTCACCAGAGAGGAGGTATTGAGGGACCAGGAGAGGTCTTCCGTGATGTGGGCTCCGAGGAATTATGCAGGAAGACTGGAAGCAGCAACCAGTGACGGAAGAGGGCTCCAACCATGAGTGAGAAGATACATCTGTATAAGGAACCAAACACTCAGCAAGGGTCATAAAGTACCTGATATGTTGAAGTGCATTGAGGGACCACTCCTTGTGTTATCTGGCATGGATAATTGAGACCAGCAATATACCCAAGGACTCTAGCATGCCCCAGAGGAGGCACCAGTGCAAAGGGTTCAGGAAATGTGTACATAGGATGAGCACTGGGGCTATTAAAATTAGGGAGCTTCCCCATAATGCAACTAGAACATCCTCCTCCACAAATAGGTTCCTTCCTTCATCCCTGTTACCCTCTCTTTAACTTTTATTTTACCTTTTATATGTCCAGCCCTACAACCCTCAGAGATCTCTGTACTCCTCAAATTCTGGCTTCTTGCGCATCCCTGATTTTTATCGCTCCACCATTGGCGGCCGTGCCTTCAGCTGTCTAGGCCCTAAGCTCTGGAATTCCCTCCCTAAACCTCTCTGCCTCTCTACCTCTCTCTCTCCTCCTTTAAGATGCTCAGTAAAACCTATCTCTTGGACCAAGCTTCTGGTCACCTGTCCTAATATTTCCTTTTGTGGCTCGGTGTCAAATTTTGTTTGACAACGCTTCTATGAATTGAGTGCAAGCGCAACTAGAAGTAGGGCAGAGCACAATTTGCACAGGCACGATGTAATGAGTGCTGTCTCACCACAATCTCAAGGGTCAACCTCGTTATATTGTTTTGGGCTAAGCTCCAAGTGTCAGGAATTTTCAGAGCTTACCCATGATTCAGAACTTACCCGTGGGGAGAGGAATATCATAATTGGTTTTGGACAAAAAAAATGTTCTGAGAATAAAGAATGTCTGACAGGTTTGCAGGACAGAAAGCCCGTAGGATCGCAGATGCAGCAGCGGAAGTGTTTTTGCTGCCAAAAATGTGTGTGCAGAAGGACAGTGACATCTCAGTAGATCTGATACTCCCAGCCCTTCACATCACATGTCATGACTCATTCAATCTGTCACAAGCACCAGCTCAGAGACACCCCAAGGGTTAGAGATCAAGGGAGAAGAAAGTGTACTGGTGAGCAGGAGCAGCTTTTGGTGGCACATGAGAAAAGGACATGGCTGGCAAGAGGCTCAGGATGTGTTACCTCTTGGCTGAAGGGCTTGAGGATCTGAATCTCAAGGGCTTGCTTCTAAAAAAAAGGACAGAGCAGGCTCGAAGGGCCATATGGCCTACTCCTGCTCCTAATTCTTATGTAAAAAAAAGGATGCTTGGAGAGGATCCACATTGGTGCAGACATTGGGGCCGTGTCAAACAGTGTGCTCCAGGCGGTGATTCTGTTGGCGGAATCCTCTAGATGAGGTGCTGTTCTTCGAGCTTACATTGAGCTTCATTGGAACAGTATAAGAGGCCAAGGACAGAGAGGTCAGAGTGGGAGTGGAGCGGAGAATTAAAGTGACAGGCGACCGGAAGCTCGGAGTCACCCTTACGGACTGAACAGAGGTGTTCCGCAAAGCGGTCACCCAACCTGCATTTGGTCTCCCCAATGTAGAGGAGACCGCATCGTGAGCAGCGAATACAGTATACTAAATTGCAAGAAGTACAAGTAAATTGCTGTTTCACCTGGAAGGTGTGTTTGGGGCCCTGGACAGTGGGAAGGGAGGAGGTAAAAGGGCAGGTGTTGCATCTCCTGCGCTTGCACGGGAAGATGCCGTGGGGAGGGGTGGGGCTGTTTCAGTCACATCATATGCAGGATATCAGAGGTTGGATTTGCAACTCTGCTGTATACCACATGAAAGCTTCAGGGACATCCGCAGCAGTGGCCTCCATGACACAGGGCCTAAGAGCAGTTTGTGCATCTTCCATGAATGGTAGAATGGCTGTCATAGAGTGCCGGGTTATCAGATTTGTGGGGGGTGGTGTGGTTGGTGCGTGCGCCCATTCAGTTATGCCCCTGACTGTTTGTGAGCGGTTCGAATCACTCCCACGCCCCTGGGTTCTAGACACCGGAATTAGGTACAGGCGGCGATACAGAAAAGACTCGAGTAGACAGGTGGTTTGGATGTAAGAAAACCAAGATTTTATTAAAATAGAAATTAACACAATCTTATGAGAAGTTACTAGTATAAAGTTACAGGCAAATACAAAGTAACTATACTTATACAGGGAATGGGGAACACATGGCACATTGAGGGAAAACAAACTATCTTAACAATCCCCTTATCTTTATCCCACCCCTTATACCTAACTAGATTAAGCTATGAAGGGCCAGAATTCATGCTCACCAATCCAAAATCTGCTGAGTTCAAACAACGGTGGGGCTTGGGGTTCGCTCTTTGTGCTCTCTGGGGCCTGCCGTCATCACGTGGTCTCGGGGCGCTGCAAGGGCGTTGTCCAGGTACAAGTACCCCAAGGTTAAAGTCTTTGCTTGGGTACTTTACCTCGTAGGGATGATGGTTCCTCTTCCTTGGGCGGCAGTTGTAGTTTGCATGAAGATAGTCGTAGGTCGGCTGGATTGAAGGCCCGATTAATCGAAATGTTCTTCAATCTTCTCCCAATTCGTCTCGTCTCATCTCACCTCACCTCGCCTCGTCTCGTCCCGCCTCGCCTGGCCTGGTTTGCCCGTGTTCTCCTGGTGCAATTCCAGGCATTCCTGATGGGGTGGGGAAAGACAAGGGCAGTGGCCAGGCGGCAAGTGCGGGAGGGGGAAAAGAGCAGCAGCCACGAGGGCAAGGAGCAGGAGCAAGAGAGCGTGGGTTGTCGGTGGGCCTACAATTATACTCCTTCAGATGGCCCTTATCTGCGCGCCAAATCAAGTTAGTTCATTGTCCCAATCTTGGCGGACTAGTTTAAATAATTGTAGCAATCTAAAATAACTGTTTTTAGATGGCCGTTGATCGCACCTAATGGCCTGATGTCTGAGCTGTTTTGTTATTAATGCATCTTAATTGGCCTGCCCAGCCTCGATGGCTTCCTTAAGCTGTTTCCGATTATTTATGCGAACAACTAGATGGCCTCAAGTATAGGCCTAACTGGTTTTGGTCTGTCTACAATTTGGCTTAATGCATATTCAGAGTTCTGTCTGCTTTCCAAAATACAAAGTCCTTCTTCACAGAAATTGCATTTTAGGTTTCGATTTCCCCAAAAGCTGCTTGTGCCACAGAGTCCAAGCTTCTAAAATCTTGCAGGCTTTTGGCCACGAGGCGCGGACGCTATCTTTGGGTACCCTTATTTTTTTTTAATGTCCATGCAGGGTCCCTTTTATTAATAAATAACCTTGGGGAAATGTGGAAATTTTGCAAATCTTACAGATTTGAGAGCGCTGTCTCTTCCATCCTCCAAATGATTGGGCTTGGTTGCAAAAAAAACTTATATGGGCTTCACTGATCTCATTGGGATCATTAGATATGCATTTCCTCAGATCAGTGCCTATGTTGAGCATGTGCCAGTGCTGGTCACATGGCAGGAAAGGACATGGATAATGATGCTGTTTCTAGGGTATAGTGGCACCATTTCTATTTCCCTTTCATTCACTTTTGGGTGGTCAGATTACAGAAAATCATTCAACATTTTCAAAGAGAATTCTATTTTTTTACATCACCAATGTCCCAGAATATCCTATGCTCTTAACAATCTTGTTATCTGGTAGAAATGTCATGATCCAAAGTCTCCAATAAAGGCAACATAGCTTGGAAGTTGCATGCAATGGTTTAATCATGATTCTGTCTGACTCAAAAATGACTTAATCATACTACATCACCTACATCAGAATGCTGTTCATAGACTACAGCTCAGCATTCAACACTATCGTCCCCAACAAGCTGGCCACCAAACTCCACACTCTTGGCCTGAGCACTTCCCTCTGCAACTGGACCCTGGACTTCCTAACAAACAGACCCCAGTCTGTCAAATTAGGTAACCACATCTCCCCCCCCCCCTGACCCTGAACACGGGGGCCCCACAAGGACGTGTGCTGAGCCCCCTCCTCTACTCCCTCTTCACCCATGACTGTGTGGCTGTTCATGGTTCCAACACCATAATCAAGTTTGCGGATGACACCACGGTAGTAGGCCAGATCACCAACAACGATGAGTCAGCCTACAGGGAGGAGGTCCAGCATCTCGTGAAGTGGTGTGCCGATAACAACCTGGCCCTTAACATCAAGAAAACCAAAGAAATCATTGTGGACTTCAGGAAGTCTAAAGGCGGAAGTCACACCCCCATCCACATCAATGGGGCTGTGGTGGAAAGGGTGGACAGCTTTAAGTTCCTCGGAGTCCACATCACGGAAGACCTCTCCTGGTCCCTCAATACCTCCTCTCTGGTGAAGAAGGCCCAGCAGCGCCTATATTTCCTAAGGAGGCTGAAGGGATGTAACCTGTCACCCCTGATCCTCTCTAACTTTTACCGCTGCACAATAGAGAGCATCCTGACGAACTGTATCACAGTATGGTATGGCAGCTGTAGCTACTATGACCGGAAAGCCCTGCAGCGGGTAGTCAAAACTGCCCAACGCATTACCGGCACCCGGCTACCGACCATAGAGCACATATACCAGAAACGCTGTTTACGGAGGTCACGGTCCATCATCAAAGACCCTACCCACCCCAGCCACAGTCTGTTCGCCCTCCTGCCATCTGGGAGATGCTACAGATGCATTCGCACCCGTACGACCAGATTTAGGAACAGCTTCTTTCCCAGGGCTGTCATCCTACTGAACTCCACAAATAAACTCTAAAGCCTGCACATCTGCCAATGCACTTTATTATGGTTATGTTTATGTTAATGTATTACAAGCCAAATGTATGTTGAATGTTTAAATGTCTTAATCTAAATGTACACTCTCGGGAGCCGCAAGCCTACATTTCGTTGTACTGCACTTGTGCACTAACAATGACAATAAAGTTGATTATGATTATTATTATTATGATTATGATTGACCCACTAACTAGTTTTTTATATATATATTAATGACCTGGACTTGGGAAGACAGGGCATAATTCCAAAGTTTACAGATGTTATGGAACTCAGACATATAGTAAACAATGAGGAGGATAGTAATCAGGAGGATGTAGACAGACTGGTGAAATGGGCAGATACATGGCAGATTAAATTTAATGCAGAGAAGTGTAAAGTGATACATTTGGGTAGGATGAGGAGAGGCAATATAAACTAAATGGTACAATTTTAAAGCGGGTGCAGGAACAGAGAGACCTGGGGGTGTCGGTACACAAATCTTTGAAGGTGATGGGACAGGTTGAGAAGGCTGTTAAAAAAAGCATATGGGATCTTTGGCTTTATTAATAGAGGCACAGAGTACATAAGCAAGGACGTTATGCTAAACCTTTATAAAAAACTGGTTAAGCCTCAGCTGGAGTATTGGCTGGAATTTTCACATTGAAGAGAGTGGGGGTTTGCGAGTGGGTTGGCGATTAAAAGCGCTGAAATTGACAGCGCGTCGGGAGCCCGCCTTTATCCTACCATCTTCTGCCTTTGACTCGGGCACGTTTCCATGCACGCCACGGACCCGGTCGGGAGAGGCGGGCAACCTCATTGATGCATTTAACAGCTCGTTGACAGACCTTTAAGAGACTTTTTAGCCTGAGGTTTCAGCTTTACTGCTTGTGCACGGGATTCATGGACTTCTTGAAGCTCTCCTGTGAAGGCAAGGCGAGGGCTCAGTGGCCATTGTGCAAGTTCATCAATTGACAGCTGGAAAAAGCACATAAATACTTACACCTTACACCTGCTCCCTTGCCTAAGGGAAAGGCTCTTGCTGGCACCATTTTGCACAGAGAATTTGCTTTCAAGAGTTAGCAAGTGATTTCTACAACCTCAGAAGCCACTCTTACCACATTGGAAGTCACTCTCATTACATTGGAGGATTGTGCCTCTGATCTCCACTTTACCTGGCATCTATCAGATCAACATGGGTGCCGCTTATGCTGTCTCACCTTGGACCTCAGACCCGGACCAAGGTGAGCTCCAGCAGCAACAACACCAGCAGCAGCAGCAACAACACCAGCAGCAGCAGCAGCCTTCTCCTCACTGACCTGATGCTCCACAGGAGAGAGGGGATCAGCACAGGGCTGCACCTCGCTGGAGGCGATACCCCCAACACAGGGTATATAGGCAGAATATAAGCTTTCTGGACATGACTGAATAGCAGTGTTTCAGGAGGCTCAGGCTATCACGCTAGGGCATGGCAGACTTGTAGCTTGCTGGAAGAAGACTTGCTGCTAAGTGAACTTGGTGGATATGCCTTACCAATGGCTGTCAAAGTCACCACCACCCTCAACTTCTTTGCCTCAGGCTCCTTCCAGGGGTCTGCAGCAGACATTTGAAAATAGACAATGAAGGAGTTTGACAGTGCTTATAATGGTATATACTTCAATGCAAGGAGTCTAGTGCAGAAGGCAGATGAGCTGAAGGCACAGATCGACACATGGAAGTATGCTATTACTGAAACATGGCTTAAGGAAGGGCATGTATGGCAGTTCAACATTCCTAGTTACAGGATTTTCAGATGTGATAGAGAGGGGGATAAAAAGGGAAGGATATTGCAATATTGGTTAAGGAAAAATTACAGCTGTGAGGAGGGATGATATGTTAGAAGGATCATCAAATGAGGCCATATGGGCTGAACTGAAGAACAAAAAAGGAGCAATCACAATGCTGGGAGTGTACTATAGACCCCCAAACAGTCAGAGGGAGATAGAATAGCAAATATGTAGGCAAATTTCTGAGAAGTGCAAAAACAATAGGGCAGTAATAGTAGGGGATTTCAACTACCCTAATATTAACTGGGATAGAATTAGTGTCAAAGGAATAGAGGGCACAAAATTCTTAAAATGCATTCAGGAGAACTTTTTAGCCATTACGTAACAAGCCCAACAAAAGCAGGGCAGTTCTGGACTTAGTTTTAGGGAATGAAGCTGGGCAGGTGAAGGGGTATCAGTGGGAGAGCATTTTGGTGGTAGTGATCATAATTCAGTTAGATTTAGTACAGTTATGGAAAAGGACAAAGATAGACCAGGTGCAAAAGTTCTCGATTGGGGAAAAGCCAATTTTACTAAGCTGTTATGTGATTTAGCCAAAGTGGACTGGAAACAGCTACTTGAAGGTAAATCAGTGTCAGAGCAGTGAGAGGCATTCAAGGAGGAGATAGGGAGGGTACAGAGTGAATATGTTCTTACAGAGAAAAAGGGTGGGGCTCCCAAATCTAGAGTCCCCTGGATGTCAAGGAGCATAAAGGGTAGGATAAGGAAAAAACTGAAGTTTTTGTCAGATACCGAGAGCTCAATACTACAGAAAGCCTAGAGGAGTATAGAAAGTACAGGGGTGAAATTAAAAAGCAAATTAGGAAAGCCATGGTATGAAAAATATTGGCAAGTAAAATCAAGGAAAACCCAAAGACGTTATATAAATATATAAAGAACAAGAGAAAGCGTAGGGCCTATTAGAGAACATGAAGGTAACCTGTGTGTGGAGGCAGAAGACGTGGGTATGGTTCTTAATGAATACTTTGCGTCTGTCTTCACAGAAGAGAGGGACGATGCAGACATTGTAGTTAAGGAGGAAGGGTGTGAAATATTAGATGCAATAAACATAGAGAGAGGAAGTATGAAGAGGTTTAGCATCTTTGAAAGTAGATAAATCACCAAGCCCAGATGAAAAGTATCTCAAGATTTTAAGAGAAGCAAGGGAGGAAATAGCGGAGGCTCTGACCATAATTTTCCAATCCTCTCTGACTACAGACATGTTGCCAGAGGACTGCTAACATTGTGCCATTGTTTAAAAAGGGAGAAAGGGATAAACCAAGTAATTATAGGCCAGTCAGCCTAACCTCAGTGGTGGGAAAATTATTGGAAAAAATTCTGAGGGACAGTATAAATCATCATTTAGAAAGTCACAGATTAACCAAGGACAGTCAGTATGGATTTATTAAGGGAAGGTCATATCTGACTAACTTGATTGAATTTTTTGAGGCAATAACACGGAGGGTTGATGAGGGTAGCGTATTTAATGTAGTCTACATTGATTTTAGCAAGAGCTTTGACAAGGTCCCACATGGCAGGTTGGTCAAAAAAGTAAAAGCCCATGGGAACCAAGGGAAAGTGGCAAGTTGGATCCAAAATGGACTCAGTGGCAGGAAGAAAAGGGTAATGGTTGACAGGTGTTTTTGTGACTGGAAGGCTGTTTCCAGTGGAGTTCCACAGGGTTCAGTACTTGGTCCCTTGCTTTTTGTGGTATATATCAATAATTTAGACTTCAATGTAGGGAACATGATAAAGAAGTTTGCAGATTATACAAAAATTGGTTGTGTGGTTGATAGTGAGGAAGATAGCTGTAGACCACAGGAAGATATCAATGGACTGGTCAGGTGGGCAGAAAAGTGGCAAATGGAATTCAATCCAGAGAAGTGTGAGGTAATGCATTTGGGGAGGGCTAACAAGGCAAGGGAATACACCATAAATGGTAGGATACTGAAAAATGTAGAGAAACAGAGGGACCTTGGAGTGCATGTCCACAAATCCCTGAAGGTAGCAGGACAGGTAGATATGGTGGTTAAGAAGGCATACGGGATATTTTCCTTTATTAGCCAAGGCATATGTAGCCTGGCGAAATGGAGCAGCACAGGACACGAACTTTCGTTTTTGGGGTTTTTTATTCTGTATTAATAACTTGGGTCTAGGTTTAGGATGAAATTGTAAATACATAAAACACAGTCGACAAAATACGGCAGTGGCTTGCTGCAAAACAGAACATGAGGCAAACCACAGGTGAAGGCAGTTAATTAACTAACAATCATTATACAAAACAAAACATATCATACCATACATTCGTATGTCCCGTTATCACTTGTCACCTCTTACAAGCAAACAGAAAGTATTAAACTCGTTCGAAACGTAGCCCCAAGGACTCAACAACAATTTTAACAAAGGTTAACACCAGCACATGGTGGGACAATCTACAAGCATCCCCGTGATATCGAGTGATTTGGGAAACAATATCACTTTAAAACTATGTCTGGCTGCACTAAATGCTGTTTTAGTTGTACTTTACGCAGACTAAGTTCATTTCAAAAGTCATATTCACCCCAACTCTCCTCAGAGCACACCCCTCACGCTGGATCTAGAAAATGGAGGCTGTGAAGAAAGGGGAGGTTCCTTTGGCATCACATGGCCCTTCCCATAACCCTTTTCTCCTTTTTTCAAATTCTAAAGGGGAAAATGAACCGCGCCATCTAGTGGACTTAAATATTCACTGCATTTTCCCACTTGGCTACATTCTCCCCTGCTTTAAAGTCAACGTCCTCGGTGACTTAGCACCCGTTTTTCACTTCTTTTACAGCTTCTCGAAAAAATGCAGTACCCAGACTCGATAAAACATGAGAGAACACCTCAGGACTGAGTGAGACTGCATTACAGGCTGACTGAGGCAAATGGTATGGGTTAGGGTTTACCCCAGCATTGGCTCTTTTAGTTCTGCGAGGAGCCGGAATGGGTACCTCAACCTCAGTCCCACACTCAGAAGGATCTGAATGCTCTGGCTCAGAAACAGCCTCTGATTCCTGTACATCTTGGGCGTTATCAACAGGATCATTGTTTACTTTTTCCTCCTGAGTTAACTCTGGATAGGTGACTTCCTCTACCACAACAAACTCAGTATCAGAGGGCTCTGGCAACGATTCTGTCAAAAGAGTGACAGGGGGTACGGTGACAGGGGACTTGGTTCTCGTCCGCCTAGGCTCAGGGACAGGGGTAACACATGGCCTAAGATTAACTCTATGGACCCTTTTTAAAGGACCGCCCTCTACAGGCTCAACTGCATGTGTAGTACCCTGTACCTCCACCACTCTGTACACAGTAGGACCCCAAGCATCCTGAATTTTGTTCCTACCCAAAGGCATGTGTCGTAAGTATACCAACTGACCCACCTCAATGGTTGGACAGTACACTTTGTCTTTGTTAAGTTCAATTCTTTGAGCTGATTTCTTTTCAGTGTACTCTCGTGCCCTTGCATGTGCCTCCTTCAAACGCTCTTGGTGGACAACCAACCACTCATGTTTCTTGTCTAACACTTGCTCCTGACCTAATAAAGCATCTACAGGAAGGTGTGGATGAACCCCGAAAAGCAGATAGTACGGTGAGTAGCCAGTCGTAGCATGGGGTGTTACATTGTAGGCATACACCAACTCAGATAAGTGCTCAGGCCAGCGGCGCTTCTTTTCTGGAGGCAGTGTACGCAAAAGATCATGTAAAGATCTGTTGAATCTCTCACATTGAGCATTTCCTTCTGGGTGGTGTGGGGTAGTGCGGGTTTTCTTTACACCATAAAGCTTACACAGCTCGGCAATGATTTCACTCTCAAAATTTCGACCTCTGTCTGAATGCAATCTTTCTGGGACCCCATACTTCATGAACCACTCTTTGAGAAGGACTTTTGCCGTGGTATCAGCCTTTTGGTCCCGAGTAGGGAAGGCTTGTGTGAATTTAGTGAAAACATCGGTCACCACTAACACATTCTCACGACCATCGGAGGCCGGTTCCAGCATGGTGAAATCTACAGCAACTACTTCAAGGGGCCGGGAGGCTAGAAATGATTTCATAGGGGCATGTATCTTGGGGTGGGGCATTTTTGTCAAAACACACCTCTCGCATTTCTTGACCCACTGTTCCACATCCCCATACATCCCAACCCAAAAACATCTCTGTCTCAAAAGGTTCTGTGTGCGCTCTATTCCCTGATGGCCCATACGATCATGCACACCTTCAAGCACGACTTCTTTCAAACAAGAGGGCAGTAGTAGCTGGTGACACTCACCAACATGGACATCCTCGATTACACGGTACAACAAACCATCTTGCTCACAAATACGGGGCCACTGCTTTAACGTGGATAATACTAGCTTGGATAACTGCGACCTCTCCTTGTAAGTTGGCCTTCGCTGCTCACCCCAAAACTTCCTAAACACGCTGAGGGTGGGGTCTGTGTCCTGAAACTTACGTAGTTCCTCTTTAGAGTAACCGGGAAGTGTTGGTGTGTTACCCTGCAACTCACTACGCTCAGTACTTTCTTCTGCGTCCGAAACACGGATCTGTCTGACTTTACAGCACTTGACTCCTGCTGTCCCTAAGTCTGGTCCTAGAGCTGTTCCCTTGTGAGTGACATTACATATGGCCACACAACCATCATAGTCTGCATCCCCACTGTCTGACTCGGGCTCCCCTGCTAACGGCTGCCTAGAGAGGGCATCTGCTGCTGCATTACAGCGGCCTGGGCGGTACTTGACGTCAAAGTCAAAAACAGCTAACTGAGCCACCCATCTTTGCTCAACAGCACCTAACTTAGCTGTAGAAAGGTGACACAGGGGGTTGTTATCTGTTATGACAGTGAACTTGGAACCTAGAAGGTAACCTCGAAATTTCTCTGAAACAGCCCATTTGAGGGCGAGGAGCTCTAGTTTCATACTGCTGTAGTTTCTGTCATTTCTTTCAGCATTACGGAGCCTCCTACTGGCATATGCTATCACTCTCTTCCTATCTCCCTGCTGCTGGTGGAGGATGGCACCTAATCCTAGGTTACTGGCATCCGTCTCTACAATAAAAGGCTGAGTGAAATCTGCGTAACCTAACACTGGAGCACTGATCAGCTTTTCTTTCAGCTGTTCGAAAGCAGCTTGGCACGCAGCTGTCCATGAACCTTCAAACAACTGTTTTGCTTTTGCTGGGCTGTCTTCCCTAAGGCATGCATTGACTACGTCATGGAGAGGGCCAGCTCGTTTAGAAAAATCCTCAATGAATCTCCTGTAATAACTACAGAAACCAAGAAATGACCTCAGATCTTTGACTGTACTGGGGACCGGCCACTTCTTTACGGCGGCAATTTTCTCTGGATCTGTCCCTATACCCTCCCCTGAAATTTGATGCCCAAGGAACCTGACTTCCTGCTGCAGGAAGTGACACTTTTCAAGCTTTACTTTCAACCCTGTCTCTTTCAGTCGTCTTAGAGCGGTCTCAAGCCTCTCTAAATGGTCCGGGAAGGTCTGAGAGAACACAAGGATGTCATCTAAATACACTAATAGGATGTGGAACACTAAGTCGCTCATAGTCGCTTGCATAAGTCGTTGAAAAGTTGCAGGTCCATTACAGACACCAAAAGGCATTCTGAGGTACTCAAAAAGGCCAAAAGGAGTTGTAAAAGCAGTCTTAGGCCTGTCACTTTCACGAACAGCAACCTGGTGGTACCCACTTGCAAGATCAATGGTCGAGAAGAACTTTGCACCATGAAGGGCATCAAAACTCTCGTCAATGCGGGGCAAAGGAAATGCGTCACGTCACGTCTGGTTTTTGAGTTTAGTTTCCTAAAGTCAACACATAGTCGTATGTCTCCATCAGTCTTACGAACTACCACTATGGGTGAAGCGTATGAACTATTGCTCTCCTGGATGACACGCTTTCTTAAAAGCTTAGTGATGTGGTCCCTCACCTCTTTGTACAGTGTAGGTGGGATACGACGGTATGGCTCTGTAACTGGTGCGTCATCTACCAAGTTAATCTCATGCTCAACTTTATCAGTGTAGCCTAGGTCCTCATCCTTAAAAGCAAATACTTCCGAATACCTGGCTAAAAGTGCACCTAACTCTGCTTGTTGGCCCTGTGTGCCACCTATGTGTAGTTTGTCCAAAAGCAACTGAATGTCTTGGTCTGTCATCTGTCCTTTTCTGCCAACAGTTACTTCCTCTGTGTCAGCGGAGATGCGTTGAAATCGCACCTCACAGGAGTCCTTGTCTACACACTCTGCCTGAGTCGGAATACCAAGCCTGGTCCTGGGGCTTAACCACACATCCTCCTCAGAGAAATTTACCACCTGCACTGGAAATAAATGTCCCTTTGATTCAACTAGAGTGGGGACAACTACCAGGCCACCTGGCAATGGTGTGTTACCTGGCTCCAACAGCATTTTAGTGCTGCCGCCTGACTGAGTTTTAAGTCCCTTTACATAGACTGTAGCTATGGAAGACGCAGGCACATGTACAGCACCCCTACCAGCTACACGGACAGAAGATGACTTTGGAGTGATGTTACACTGTTGTACTTGCTGAAATGCTTCCCTCCAATCTGAATCCAACTTTCCCCCTAGAGTAGTGTCAAACTCAGCATGAACTAGTTGTCTGCATCGGCTGATGATGTTCATACCAATAAGACCTGGTGCTGCAGGCTGTGACTGCTGATGCTCTTTGACTACCAGGAAACCACATTCAGGTAAAGTTATGCCCATAGTTTCAACGTCTAACTCAAGGTAGCCCAAGTAGGGAATGTCCAACCCGTTGGCGGCAGTGATCTTAAGCCACCCGGTTGTAGGCAGCATATCCTCATCCCTCCCAAGTAAGTGCTCTCTGAAAAAAACTTCAGTAATAGTGCTGACTTGGCTCCCGGTATCCAGTAAACAGTTAGCAGTAACCCCCCCAATCTTGAGATCTACTACTGGACATTTACCTACTGCACGGTCAAGAAATCTGTCACGAATACCAGTACTGTTCTGAGAGCCTGCAGGTTTTCCTCGCATTGCCCGGCTCATGGCAATCGAGGGAGTTAGTTTTCCTGCACCCCAGCCAGCAGTGGTGGATGTGTTTGCTACCTCGTGCTTCTGAGGACACTGTTTGGCAATGTGCCCCGCCCCGTTACACTTAAAGCAAATAGGCTGACCTTCATCAGTGAACTTTGGCTTGGCTCTAGGTTTCCCAACCTTGTCATTACCCGTGTTTTCCTTCTGTAGAGCAAGACCCCGTACTGCCTCTGTTAGTTCCCCGATAGCTTTACCCTGTTCCGCCACCACTTTAAGAACATCCTGTAAAGTGACAGCCTGGCTGCCTGGTACCCCAATGGCAGAACACTGAAGATCCCTCCCCGTACTGTCACACACTACATTCTTGCTCTTTGCAACTTTAGTGCTACAGGGCTGGTCTTCTAAGGACCATAAGACAGCTTCCTCACGTACATCGAACAGGGTAGACTGGGGGTTGTCTCGTACAAACTTGCGCAACTCTCTCCGGAGTGAGGGATCTCTAACACCATCAACAAATCTGTTTCTGACAACCCGTTTTGTGCCCGGCACAGCATCAGGTGATTGCTTTACCAAAGTTCTAATAATCTGAGAGAGTGCATGTGAGTATTCTCGGAAATCTTCACCCTCTTCTTGCTTGCGTCCATAGAAAGTTTCTAACAGCTGGGACTCACTGCGTTTTTCGGTGAAAGCCCCCCTTAGGTAACTGAACAGGTCACTGGGCTGCTTAGACTCTCCACCCAACCGTAACCTAATTTCCTGTAGGGCTGCCCCCCTCAACAAAGATCGAATGAAATCTACCTGCTCTGCAGGAGTCTGATCTCTAGCTCGTAGTACACTTTCAACCTCTTCAATGAACTCATCAACTGAACGACTATCTTTGGATACCTCACCACTGAATGGTTGGATCTGACGGTCTCTGGGTACATACACATATGACTTGGTTGCCCCATTACCTAGAGTGGCAATAATTGCCATTGCTTGGTCATGGTTTTTTTTCAACTCTGAAATCTGTGCCTTGAGTTCATCTATCTGGTTGCCCTCACCCACACTAGAGGTATTGTCCTCACCATCCGAATTGTGAGCTCCACCCGCCTCCTCAGGAGGGTCTAACATTTTGACTCAGTTCACAAGTCCCTGACAGTCACTGAATGGGATGGCCGCTGCGATGATTCTTCTCCAATGGTGTCCCTCCTCGGTGCCTTGATGGGTCCTCTCCCAGATTGGTCCTGGCGCCCTCTGGATCCCGTCTGTCTGGTCTGGTCCTCCTTAGCAACCCCAGGCAGCACTCTCCGTCCGTCTCCAGGTCCACTTGGCACCACACCGCTCTTCCCCCACTGCCGTATTTTATGTAACTTTCCCAAACCTGAGAAACTCCAAGCTAACAGACCCCACTCCTGGTACCAAAATGTGTAGCCTGGCGAAATGGAGCAGCACAGGACACGAACTTTCGTTTTTGGGGTTTTTTATTCTGTATTAATAACTTGGGTCTAGGTTTAGGATGAAATTGTAAATACATAAAACACAGTCGACAAAATACGGCAGTGGCTTGCTGCAAAACAGAACATGAGGCAAACCACAGGTGAAGGCAGTTAATTAACTAACAATCATTATACAAAACAAAACATATCATACCATACATTCGTATGTCCCGTTATCACTTGTCACCTCTTACAAGCAAACAGAAAGTATTAAACTCGTTCGAAACGTAGCCCCAAGGACTCAACAACAATTTTAACAAAGGTTAACACCAGCACATGGTGGGACAATCTACAAGCATCCCCGTGATATCGAGTGATTTGGGAAACAATATCACTTTAAAACTATGTCTGGCTGCACTAAATGCTGTTTTAGTTGTACTTTACGCAGACTAAGTTCATTTCAAAAGTCATATTCACCCCAACTCTCCTCAGAGCACACCCCTCATGCTGGATCTAGAAAATGGAGGCTGTGAAGAAAGGGGAGGTTCCTTTGGCATCACATGGCCCTTCCCATAACCCTTTTCTCCTTTTTTCAAATTCTAAAGGGGAAAATGAACCGCGCCATCTAGTGGACTTAAATATTCACTGCATTTTCCCACTTGGCTACACATAGAATATAAGAGCAGAGAGGTTTTGCTAGAACTGTATAAAACACTAGTTAGGCCACAGCTAGAGGAGTGAGTACAGTTCTGGTCACCACATTACAGGAAAGATGTGATTGTACTAGAGAGGGTACAGAGGAGATTTATGAGGATGTTGCCAGGACTGGAGAATTTTAGCTATGAGGAAAGAATGGATAGGCTGGGATTGTTTTCTTTGGAACAGAGGAGGCTGAGGGGAGGCTTAATAGAGGTTTATAAAATTATGAGGGGCCTTGGTAGAGTGGATAGGAAGCACACATTTCCCTTAGCAGAGAAGTCAATAACCAGGGGGCATAGATTTAAAGTAATTGATAGAAGCATTAGAAGGGAGTTGAGGAGATATTTTTTCACCCAGAGGGTTGTGGAGGTCTGGAACTCACTGCCTGAAAGGATGGTAGAGGCAGAAACCCTCGTAACATTTAAAAAGTACTTGGATATCCACTTGATGCGCCATAAATTGCAAGGCTACGGACCAAGAGTCGGAAAGTGGGATTCGGCTGGATAGCTCTTTTTTGACTGGCGCAGACATGATGGGCCGAATGGCCTCCTTCTGTGCCGTAAATTTCTATGATGCTATTTGCATGATCTCGCAGTCAGCCGCTCACAAATGAATCACCCAGGTGACTGATGCCATGTTTAACAAGTCAGGCACTTATGTATGCTTTGCCACTGATTAAGCCAGTCAGACTGAGCAGGCGTTCAGCTTTGCAGCCCTGGCTGGCTTCCCACAGGTGAGGGCGTCATCGACTGCACACATGTGGCCATCAAGACAGCCCCAGATTACCCAGGAGTGTTTGTGAACTGGAAGGGCTTCCACTCCCTTAATGTACAGCTCGTTCTGCAACCACAAAAATATCATCATGCATGTGTGTGCCAGATTCCCAGGGAGCTGTCATGACTCTTTCATCCTGTGCCAGCCCACCCTCCCTCAGCGTTTCGCACCTCCGCACATACTTACCGACTGGCTGCTTAGAGACAAGGGCTATCCACTGAAGACATGGCTGATGACACCCTTGAGGAGGCCAAGCAACGAGGCCGAGGAGCGCTATAATGAAAGCCACATGATGACCAGATGTGTAATAGAGCAAGCAATCGGCATGCTGAAGATGCACTTTAGATGCCTAGACAGATCTGCAGGAGCCCTTCAGTACACACCAGCCGGGGTCTCTAGAATGATCATCGTATGCTGCGCGCTGCACAACATAATGCAGCAGCGAGGATTGGAGCTGCAGGAGGAGCAAGACACAGAGAACAGAGCCTCTTCGGAGGAACAGGTGGAACACGAGGGGGAGGAGGAACCTGCGGTGGAAATGGCACCAGCAACGGCGCATATTGCTGCCTGGGAGACCCAGGATGGCCTCATAATGGCACAATTTAGTTAAATTGCACCTGCACACCCATCTGGCTCCCAGATGCTGTACCAACTTCCCCCCACTCCCCACTCCCCCAACCCCTGACCCCCCCAACCACCAACACCACAAAGCAGTCCAAAAATGACCAAACCATTCCTGTCACACAGACACCCATTGCTCAAGGTTAAGTAATGTCTCACCATTCACTCCAACTGACAAGGCCACTTCCCAGGTAGCAGGCATAAACAGACAAGACAGGAAAGTGCTGTAAATAAATAAAATGATGTGGGTCATAAATAGAACTGAAACTTACCACTAACATTTTAGCAAACACCCATGTGCATACCCTTGTGAATCTAGAATTGTGTCATTTTTCTTTTCTGAGTGCTTCTGCAGAGGTAGATGCAGGCTGCTCACTGCCCTGCTCTGACTGCTGAGTCATTTTTGACGGACATCCTCTGGGTTTTGGAGCCTGTGAGGGCCCCACCAAAGGCTGCTCCTCCTGCAACTGTGTTGGGGCAGACTCGGCCATTGAGATCCGAGGCAGCATGTAGGGCTCTGACTGAGCGGGAGGCAACACGGGAGAAGTGGGAGCATTTTGAGCAGAGCCTCCACTTCCATGTCCCCTCTCACCATCATCCCTCTCATGGGCCACCCGCACTTCCCTGCTAGCAAGGAGCTGGAGAGCACCTTGCTGCACATCAGTGGGACCATGAATGCCCAAGTCTACATTGGTATACCTCCTAGAGATAACTGCACTCAGAGTTTGCAAGCTGTTGTTCACAGCAAGCATGTTCTCATTTGACTGGCACATTTGCTATTCCATGCATGTGCCTTTCCATGGAAGAGTCTACCGTCGCCATCGCCTGCGACATGGTCCTGCTCATGTTGGAGATGGACTCCTCCATTCTCTGGACAATCATGCACATCGCGGCTGGAAAAGTTGCCAGAGCCGCCCGCATTTTTTTGCTGCTCCTCCAAGATCAACCTCTTTGTCGATGGCCCCCGAGGTTCAGCATCTGCATCCAGCTGAGCAGAGCTTGGAGCATCCTGCGCCCTCCAACAAGGACTCTCCACTGCTGTCCCTGCCTCCACCATCTGCACTTGCTCACTTGTGATCTGTGAAACACCAGGTGACAATACTACTATGTGTCTTGCAGGACCTGCCGAAGTGCACGTATCTCTGCTGGTGCTGGGTGTGCATGGGTCTGGTGATGGTGCACCCTCAGAGACTGCAGCTTCCTCTGAGGTATCATCTTCCTCTTCTGGCTGGACAGTAGGGAGGGCACTAAATGGACCTGTGGGAGACTAAAGATATGAATTAGAACTCTTATGAAAAGAATGTTTAGCATTACCATTATGCATATCATGAGTGACTGTTGTATGCCAAGTGGGATATTTAATTCTGTCACCAGGTTGCTGGGAGGTCTCCCTCTCTCCATCTCCCAATGCCACCAGCTCTGCCACTCTGCTTATTTCCAGCACCTCCTCCTCTAAGTTGGAGGGCCACCTCCGGTTCTCTGCCTCTCCCTCTTGTTCTGTGCTCTCTTCTCCGGCAAGGAGGGAAAAAAGAGAACTTTGAGTGAGAGTGGTGGAATGAGTGTAGGGGATGGATGGGCTACAGCTGTAGAGGGTGACTATGAGAGAGTGGCATGACTTTGCCAAATGGCGTCATTCTGTGGTGTTATATTCTATGATTGCATTAGCATGAGAGTGAGTGTCAGTGATGGGATGTGAGTAGTTACATAGGCAGTGAGGGATGGGTGCACCTGCAATGTAGGTTGGTGTGAGGAGAGATGTGCAGGAGTAGGCTTGGAATGGCAGAGTGATGGGGTTAGGGTGACACGCACATCAGGATGTAGTTGAACAATAGCAAAATACTGGATGCTGGAAATCTGAAATAACAACAGAAAACACTGGAAACACTCAGCAGGCGAGACAGCATCTGTGGAGAGAGAAACAGATTTAACGTTTCAGGTCTGGGACCCTTCATTACAACTGGAAAAAGCTGGAGATGTAACATATTAAGCAGGTGCAGAGATGGAAGGGGAGGGGGGTGGAGGAAGTAATTGAAGGAATATACTGTGCTTATGTAAGAGGCAGGAAAGATAACATGTTGCAAATGGAAATGGCAGAATCATACAGCATGAAAAATGGGGGCAGGAGTTATAGTTTGAAATTGTTGAACTCAATGTTGAGACCAGAAGGCTCTAAAGTGCCTAATCAAAAGATGAGGTGCTGTTCCTCGAGCTTACGTTGAGCTTCATTGGAACAATATGAGAGGCCGAGGACAGATATCAAAGTGGGAGTGAAGCAGAGAAGTAAAGTGACAGGCGACCAGAAGCTCAGGGTCATCCTTACAGACTGAACAGAGGTGTTCCACAAAGTGGTCGCCTATTCTGCGTTTGGTCTCCCCAATGTAGAGGAGACCGCATCGTGAGCAGCGAATACAGTATACTAAATTGCAAGAAGTACAAGTAAATCCCTGTTTCACCTGGAAGGGGTGTTTGGGGCCCTGGACAGTGGGAAGGGAGGAGGTAAAAGGCTATGTGTTGCATCTCCTGCGCTTGCATGGGAAGGTGCCAGGTGAAGGGGAACGGCTGTTAAGGGTGATTGAGGAATGGACCAGGGTGTCGCAGAGGGAGCGGTCCTTTCAGAATGCTGAAAGGGGAGGTGAGGGGAAGATGCGTTTGGTGGTGGGATCAAGTTGGAGGTGGCGGAAATGACGGAGAATGATCCGTTGAATGTGGAGGTTGGTGGGGTGAAAGGTGAGGACAAGGGGAACCCTATCGTTGTTCTGGGAGGGAGGGGAAGGGGTGAGAGCAGAAGTGCGGGAAATGGATGGACACGGTCAACGGCCGTGTCAACCATAGTAGAGGGGAATCATCAGTTGAGGGAAAAGGAAGACATGTCGGAAGCACTGGTATGGAAGGTGGCATCATCAGAACAGACACGGCGGAGACGGAGAAACTGAGAAACATAGAAACATAGAAGATAGGAGCAGGAGTAGGCCATTCGGCCCCTTGAGCCTGCTCCGCCATTTAATGAGATCATGGCTGATCATCCAAATTCAGTACCCTGCCCCTGCTTTCTCCCCATATCCCTTGATCCCTTTAGCCTTAAGAAATATACCTAACTCCTTCTTGAATATATTTAATGGCCCAGAAATTCGGCTCTCCACGGGTGAGTACTCACCCGTAGGCCGAATGGAAGTGCGGGTTTCCTGCATGCACTGCGCATGCGCGGGAAACCGGCACTTCCGATCCACTGAACGAAGGGGTTCAGAGGTCGAATGCGCGCGCAGGGGAGGCTGCGCGTGCGCTTTGAACTTAGTTTTTTTTTGCAGGTTTTCACGCGAGGTTAAGCCTGTAGGATTTACACATTTAAAAAGCAGGTTTATTTCCACAGGTTTATTATTTTTAAATACTTTAAAGGAAGGTAAGTTTATTTTTAGCCCTGTTTTTTTATTAAATTATTTTTTTCAAAAATTTAAATTATTGTTTAAAATAGTTATTTAATGTAATTTGTAGTTTATTGAAAAAGTGTGATTTTTAAAAAAATTGTATTTGAAGGTTTAATGCTATTTTGAGGCCCGTAGTATTCCTAAGTTTTGACAGGTCTTCCTGTCAATCTTATGAATGGGCTTTTCCCTCCTCCGATTGGCTGCCCATGGCTCACGTGATCCCAGGGGACGCATCGCACTAACTATGCCCCTGGGACACGCAAGCACAGCGCGCCGGCAGCTGGGCCAGGCCCCGGAGCGGAATTCCATGGGGCCCTACAGCTCAACTGCCAGCGCGCAAGGTAAGTGCAGGTCGGGGCTTGCACCCGTGGGAAGCCCCCGGCCCGAATTTCTGGGCCAATGAATTGGCCTCAACTGCCTTCTGTGGTAGAGAATTCCATAGGTTCACCACTCTTTGGGTGAAGAAATTCCTCCTCATCTTTGTCCTAAATGGCTTACCCCTTATCCTTAGACTGTGACCCCTGGTTCTGGACACCCCGCCATTGGGAGCATCCTTCCAGCATCTAGCCTGTCTAGTCCTGTTAGAATTTTATAAGTTTCAATGAGATCCCCTCTCATTCTTCTAAACTCCAGCAAATATAAGCCCAATCAACCCATTCTCTCCTCATACATCATTCCCGCCATCCCAGGTATCAGTCTGGTGAATCTTCGCTGCACTCCCTCCATGGCAAGAATACCCTTCCTCAGGTAAGGCGACCAAAACTGCACACAATACTCAAGGTGTGGTCTCACCAAGGCCCTGTACAACTGCAGCAAGACATCCTTGCTCCTATACTCGAATCCTCTCGCTATGAAGGCCAACAAACCTTTTGCCTTCTTAATCACCTGCTGCACCTGCATGCTTGCCTTCAGCGACTGGTGCACAAGGACACCCAGGTCTCATTGCACTTCCCCTTCTCCCAATCTATTGCCGTTCAGATAATAATCTGCCTTCCTGTTTTTGCCACCAAATTGGATATCCACATTATACTGCATCTGCCATGCATCTGCCCAATCACCCAACCTGTCCAAATCATACTGGAGTTTCTCTGCATCCTCCTCACAGCACATACGCCCACCCAGCTTTGTGTCATCTGCAAACTTGGAGATATTACATCTAGTTCCCTTGTCTAGATCATTAATATATATTGTGAATAGCTGGTGTCCTAGCATCGATCCCTGCGGTACCCAACTAGTCACTGCCTGCCACTCGGAAAAAGACCCGTTTATTCCAACTTTTTGCTTCCTGTCTGCCAACCAGTTCTCTATCAAGTCAGTACCTTACCCCCAATCCCATGTGCTTTAATGTTGCATGCTAATCTCTTATGCGGGACCTTATCGAAAGCCTTCTGAAAGTCCAAATACACCACATCCACTGGTTCTCCCTTATTTATTCTTCCAGTTACATCCTCAAAAAATTCCAGTCGATTAGTCAAGCACGATTTACCTTTTGTAAATCCATGTTGACTTTGTCCGATCCTGTCACTGTTTTCCAAGTGCTCTGCTATTACAGCTTTTATAATGGACTCTAGCATTTTCCCCACTACCGATGTCAGGCTTACCGGTCTATAATTCCCCGTTTTCTCTCTACCACCTTTTTTAAATAGTGGGGTTACATTAGCTACCCTCGAATCCATGGGAACTGTGCCAGAGTCTATAGAATTTTGGAATAGAGTCCTTACAGGAAGCGGGGTTGGAGGAAGTGTAGTCCAGGTAGCTGTGGGAGTCGGTGGGCTTGTAGTGGATGTTTGTCGAAAGCTGATCGCCAGAAATGGAGACGGAGAAGTCAAGGAAGGGAAGAGAAGAGTCGGTGTTGGACCATGTGAAGGTGAGGGAAGGGTGGAAATTGGAAGTAAAGTGAATGAACTTATCTAGTTCAGGGTGAGAGCAGGAAACGGCACCGATACAGTCATTGATGTACTGGAAAAAGAGGTGAGGGAGGGGACCTGAGTAGGACTGGAACAAAGAATGTTCCACATATCGCATGAAAAGGCAGGCATAGCTAGGGTCCATGTGGGGTTCCCATAACAACACCTTTAATTTGGAGGAAGTGAGTCGAGTCAGGGGAGAAGTTGTTCAATGGGAGAACAAGTTCAGTCAGGTGGAGGAGGGTGGTGGTGGATGGAGACTGGTTGGGCCTCTGTTCAAGGAAGAAGCGGAGCGCCCTCAGGCTGTCCTGGTGGGGGATGGAGGTGTAGAGGGATTGTACATCCATAGTGAAAGGAGACGGCTGGGGCCAGGAAACTGGAAACTGCTAAAGTGACGGAGGGCGTCGGAAGAGTCGCGAATGTAGTTGGGAAGAGACTGGACAAGGGGAGAAAAAATAGAGTCAAGATAGGAAGAGATAAGTTCCATGGGGCAAGAACAGGCTGAAATGATGGGTCTACTGGGGCAGTCCTTTTCACTTTGTTCCAGTCCTACTTTATTTAACTCTCTTTATTGGAAACTGAGCAATATTATTTTAATGCCTTTATCAAGGCATTTGATGAAATTAAGAATGTTTTTGGAGAGTTATAAACCTTCTCTGATTTCCATTTTCTCCTCTTGTTGGTCATCCAGACTACACGGCTCCTGTTTTTGAAGGCTTGCAGCTGCTGGCCTGTCCCCAGGCTACTGCCATTCAATGACACTCGGCCAGTAGCCAGGTGGCTTGCAATAATGGTCTGTGTCTCTGTGCAATTGAGAACTGAAGTGTGAGTTTGAACCTGCATCCTTCCACTGTATGATGATGGCGCTGCAGAGTGTATTTCCACCACTATATGTTTGGCATGTAATGCCATTTAATTTACCATTGGTAAGGGTTACAGAATTTCATTGCTGGAGGGCCTCTGAGTCAAATATTTCCAATAATCTCAAATGGCTGCCACATCTCCAATACCTTTGATTCATCTGCAGGCCTGGGCCTAGTGCTAATCTAACAATCATCTCTAATCCTTCTATATTTTTTCTTTAGTCACCCTTCTGAACCCTTCCCTAGGGACTGCAGCTTGATGTGGTGGGAAGGGTTGTGCGCTCCTATGATCCTGAGAACTATGCTGGTGGGTGTATAAATCCTGGTAAGGACACACAAGCAAGAGAAAATCAAAAGGTAGGAGCCAGACTAAAAGCAGTCCACTGGTCCCCCTGGTAGGGGTTTTGAGTCAGACCTGTCTACATAAAAATGCCTTTCATCACAGAAGCAACAAAGAGACAAAACTTGCAAATATAAACATCACTGTGGAGAACCACGATCTGCTCGATGTAAGGCAAGAATATACTCCAATTAGATTCAAATACCTTGCTCGGGACAGACAGCAGTGGAAGAAATCAGTTGCCTCAAGTACCACTAGGCACAAGAGGCTCGAACTAATTAATTAACTTATGAAGCAAAGCCATTGTTCTTTGCTTTGGTGGGAAATTTATTTTGCTCTTATTTATCTTCATAATTTTCCTCAGGTTTTTCCTCAGGTTAGTTCTTCTAACAAGACAAATAACTTAGTTATACATTGTGAGAGTTAAACTCCTTTCTTGTAGATCTCCACTGGTACAGCTCTCCCAGCACACCATTCACCAAATGTGTTTGCTAAAGCAATCTAAATTTTGTTTAATGAGTATCCATCTTGTGTTAGCACTACAACCAGGTCACAGTAGGAAATCAACTGTTGGAATCGCTCAAACATTGCCCAGAAAATTGGAGACTGGCTACAGGGATCTGCAGAAAGCTTGCTCAGTTCCACATTGTGCCTATTTTTACAGCTATTTCTGTAACAAGTGTACGATAGCAAAATACTGCAGATGCTGGAAATCTGAAATAACAACAGAAAATGCTGGAAAAACTCAGCAGGCCAGGCAACATCTGTGGAGAGAAAATAGAGTCAATGTTTCGGGTCAAACCCTTTGTAACAAGTGTGTTGGCTGTAACTCAAATCAAATTACTGGAAGCAACATTAAAAGATTTTAAAAGAAATGTTTCATCCTACAGCAGCAGCAGCGGCGGCGGCAGTGCAGACCTGGGAGGAGCGGCAAGGTGGCAGCGGCGGTACCAACTCAACAGTGGCAGAATTTTCAAAGAGTGAAGTCAGAAGTCAAAAGTGACGTCGGCACAAGGGGAGGGAGTTGATTGGTGAGTATCTGGTAAGTGTTTATACTTGGCTTTCTTAAAGATTTTAAGTTTATTCCAGCTTGGTTAGTAAATAGTCTCTTAAATAAATATAGATTAGGCTAACCAAATTAGTAACAATACTGTGGAGGAGGAATTCCTGGAGTGCATATGGGATGGTTACCTGGACCAATATGTCGAGGAACCAACTAGACATCAGGCCATCTTAGACTGGGCATTATGTAATGAGAAAGGATTAATTAGCAATCTTGTTGTGCGAGGCCCCTTGAGGCGAAGCGATCATAATATGATAGAAATCTTCATTAAGATGGAGAATGAAGTATTTGACTCAGAGACTAGGGTCCTGAATTTAAATAAAGGAAACTACGATGGTTTGAGGCGCAGGTTGGCTAGGGTGGATTGGGGAATGTTACTTAAAGGGTTGACGGTGGATAGGCAATGGCAAACATTTAAAGATCACATGGATGAACTACAGAATTTGTTCATCCCTGTTTGGCATAAAAATAAAACAAAGAAGGTGACTCAACCATGGCTAACAAGGGAAATTAGGGACAGCATAAGATCCAAGGAGAGGACATATAAATTGGCCAGAAAAAGCAGTAAACCTGAGGATTGGGAGCAGTTTAGGATTCAGCAAAGGAGGACAAAAGGATTAATTTAGAAGGGGGAAATAGAGTATGAGAGTAAGCTTTCAGGGAACATAAAAACTGACTGTGAAAGCTTCTATAGATATGTGAAGAGAAAAAGATTGGTGAAGTCAAGCGGAGGTCCCTTGCAGTCAGAATCAGGGGAAATTATAATGGAGAACCCAGAAATGGCAGACCAATTAAATACATACTTTGGTTCTGTCTTCACAAAGGAGGACACAAATAACCTTCCAGAGATGTTGGGGAACATATGGTCTAATGAGAGGGAGGAACTGAATGAAATCAGTATTTGTAGTGAAAAGGTGTTCGGGAAATTGACGGGATTGAAGGCCGTTAAATCCTCAGGGCCTGATAATCTACATCCTAGGGTACGTAAGGAAGTGGCCCAAGAAATAGTAGATGCATTGCTGGTCATCTTCCAAAATTCTATAGACTCTGGAACAGTTCCCATGGATTGGAGGGTAGCTAATGGTACCCCACTATTCAAAAAAGGTGGTAGAGAGAAAACGGGGAATTACAGACCGGTAAGCCTGACATCGGTAGTGGGGAAAATGCTAGAGTCCATTATAAAAGATGTAATAGCAGAGCACTTGGAAAACAGTGACGGGATCGGACAAAGTCAACATGGATTTACAAAAGGTAAATCGTGCTTGACTAATCTACTCAAAATTTTTGCGGATGTAACTGGTAGAATAGGTAAGGGAGAACCAGTGGATGTGGTGCATTTGGACTTTCAGAAGGCTTTTGATAAGGTCCCGCATAAGAGATTAGCGTGTAAAGTTAAAGCACATGGGATTGAGGGCAAGGTACTGACTTGGATAGAGAACTGGTTGGCAGACAGGAAGCAAAGAGTTGGAATAAACGGGTCTTTTTCTGAGTGGCAGGCAGTGACTAGTGGGTTACCGCAGGGATCGATGCTAGGACCCCAGCTATTCACAATATATATTAATGATCTAGATGAGGTAACTAGATGTAATATCTCCAAGTTTGCAGATGACACAAAGCTGGGAGGGGTGTGTGCTGTGAGGAGGATGCCTAGAAACTCCAGTATGATTTGGACAGGTTGGGTGATTGGGCAGATGCATGGCAGATGCAGTATAATGTGGATATATATGAGGTTATCCACTTTGGTGGCAAAAACGGGAAGGCAGATTACTATCTGAATGGCAATAGATTGGGAGAAAGGGAGGTGCAACGACATCTGGGTGTCCTTGTGCAGCAGGCGGTTAAGAAGGCAAATGGTATGTTGGCCTTCATAGCGAGAGGATTGAAGTACAGGAGCAAAGACGTCTTGCTGGAGTTGTACAGGGCCTTGGTGAGACCACACCTTGAGTATTGTGTACAGTTTTGGTCGCCTTATCTGAGGAAGGATGTTCTTGCCATGGAGGGAGTGCAGCGAAGATTCACCAGGCTGATACCTGGGATGGCAGAATTAACGTATGAGGAGAGATTGGGTCGATTGTGCTTATATTTGCTGGAGTTTAGAAGAATGAGAGGGGAGCTCATTGAAACTTATAAAATTCTAACAGGACTAGACAGACTAGATGCAGGAAGGTTGTTCCCGATAGCGGGGGAGTCCAGAACCAGGGGTCACAGTCTAAAGATAAGGGGTAAGCCATTTAGGACAGAGATGAGGAGGAATTTCTTCACCCAGAGAGTGGTGAATCTGTGAAATTCTCTACCACAAAAGGCAGTTGAGGCCAATTCATTAAATATATTCAAGAAGGAGTTAGATATATTTCTTAAGGCTAAAGGGATCAAGGGATATGGGGATAAAGCAGGGACAGGGTACTGAATTTGGATGATCAGCCATGATCTCATTAAATGGCGGAGCAGGCTCAAGGGGCCGAATGGCCTACTCCTACTCCTATCGTCTACGTTTCTATGTTTCTGTTAATTAGAGGTATGGCAGGGCAGCTCACACCCGTGGAATGCATGTCCTGTGCCATGTGGGAAGTCCTGGACACCTCCTGTGGTCTCGACAACCACATGTACGGGAAGTGTCGCCAGCTACAGCAGCTCGAGCACCAGGTTACGGAACTTGAGCGGTGTCTGCAGTCACTGCGGTGCATCCGCAAGGCTGAGAGCTACGTGGATAGCACGTTTTGGGAGGTGGTCACCCCGCAGCTTAAGAGTGTGCAGGCAAAGAGGGATTGGGTGACCTCCAGACAGAAGAGGAGGACCAGGCAGGTAGTGCAGGAGTCTCTTGCTCACCAACCAGTATTCGGTGCTGAGTACTGCTGAGGACTATGGTTCTTCTGGGGAGTGCAGCCAGAGCCAGGTCCACAGCACTATGGAAGGCTCAGTTGCATGGTGGCGGAGGGGGGGGTTGGGGGTGGGGGAAGTGGAGAGGGAGAGTAATAGTGATAGGAGATTCAATAGTTAGGGGAGCAGACAGGCGTTTCTGCGGCCGCAGACATGACTCCAGAATGGTATGTTGCCTCCCTGGTTCCAGGGTCCAGGATGTCACTGAACAGCTGCAGGGCATTCTGAGGGGGGTGGGGGGGTGGTGAACAGCCAGAGGTCGTGTTCCATATCGGTGCCAACGACATAGGTAGAAAGATGGATGAGGTCCTGCAGGCAGAGATTAGGGAGCTAGGAAAGAGGTTAAAAAGCAGGACCTCAAAGGTAGTAAGTAGTGAGTGAGTACAGAAATAGAAATATAGAGCAGCTGAATGCATGGCTGGAGAGATGGTGTAGGAGGGAGGACTTTAGATTCCTGAGGAATTGGAACCATTTCTGGGGGAGGTGGGACCTCTACAAGCCAGATGGGTTGCACCTCAATGGGAATGGGACCAATATCCTCACGGGAGGATTTGCTAGTGCTGTTGGGGAGGGTTTCAACTAGCTTGCCAGGGGGATGGGAAGCTAAGAATAGAGTCAGTAGGGACGGAAGAAAGACTGGAATTGGAAAACAAAAATGTAGAAAATAAATTGGAAGGACAGAGGAATCAAGGGCTAGATAGTAGTCAACAAGGAGGTTTGCCTGTATTAAATGGTATATACTTCAATGCAAGGAGTATAGCGAACAAGGCAGATGAGCTGAGGGCACAGGTAGATACTTGGGACTATGATATTATAGCTATTACAGAAACATGGCTGAAAGAGGGGCAGGTATGGCAGCTGAACATTCCTGGTTACAGGATTTTCAGACGAGATAGAGAGGGAGGTAAAAAGGGAGGGGGGGTCGCGGTATTGATTAAAGAAACTATTACAGCTATGAGGAGGGATGATATGTCGGAGGGATCATCAAACAAGGCCATATGGGTCAAATTGAAAAACAAGAAATGGATGATCACATGGCTGGGAGTGTACTACAGACCCCCAAAAAGTGAGAGGGAAATAGAAGAGCAAGTATGTAGACAAATTTCTGAGAAGTGCAAAAACTATAGGGCAGTAATAGTAGGGGATTTCAACTACCCCAATATTAACTGGGATAAAATTAGTGTGAAGGGTATAGAGGGTGTGGAATTCCTAAAATGCATCCAGGAGAACTTTTTTAGCCAGTATGTAGCAAGCCCAACAAGGGAGGGGGCGGTTCTGGACTTAATTTTAGGGAATGAAGCTGGGCAGGTAGAAGGCGTATCAGTGGGGGAGCATGTTGGTACTAGTGACCATAATTCAGTTAGATTTAAGGTAGTTATGGAAAAGGACAAGGATAGACCAGGAATAAAAATTCTAAATTGGGTAAAAGCAAATTTTGCTGAGCTCAGAAGGGATTTAGCCATAGTGGACTGGAAACAGCTACTTGAAGGTAAATCAGTGTCAGAGCAGTGGGAGGCATTCAAGGAGGCAATCCTGAGGGTTCAGACCAAATATGTGCCCTTAAAGAAAAACGGTGGGACTAACAAATCTAGAGCCCCCTGGATCATCCCAGGAAGATAAGAAAAAAATGGAGGCGTTTGAGAGATACCAAGGGCTAAATACTCCAGAATCTTTATAGGAGTACAGAAAGTGCAGGGGGGCAATTAAAAAGGATATTAGGAAAGCAAAGAGAGAGCATGAAAAATTCTTGGCAAGTAAAATCAAGGAAAACCCAAAGAAGTTTTATAAATATATTAAAAGTAAGAGGATAACTAAAGAAAGTATAGGGCCTATTAGAGATCATGAGGGTAGTCTGTGTGTGGAGGTGGGAGACATCAATAGGGTTCTTAATGAATACTTTGCATCTGTTTTCACAAACGAGAGGGGCGAAGCAGACATTGCTATCAGGGAGGAGGAGTATGAAATATTAGATGAAATAAACATAGTGAGAGAGTTATTATTAAGGGGTTTAGCAGCTTTAAAAGTGGATAAGTCCCCAGGCCTGGATGAAATGTATCCCAGGCTGTTAAGCAAAGCAAAAGAGGAAATAGCAGAGGCCCTGACCATCATTTTTCAATCCTCTCTGGCTTCAGGTGCGGTGCCGGAGGACTGGAGGACTGCTAATGTGGTACCCTTGTTTAAAAAGGGAGAAAAGGATAGGCCAAGTAATTACATACCAGTCAGCCTAACCTCGGTGGTGGGAAAAATATTGGAAAGAATTCTGAAGGACAGGATAAATCTTCATTTAGAAAGATGCGGATTAATCAAGGATAGTCAGCATGGATTTGTTAAGGGAAGGTCGTGTCTGACAAACTTGATTGAATTTTTTGAGGAGGTAACAAGGAGGGTAGATAAGTTAGTGCATTTGATGTAGTGTATATGGGCTTTAGCAAGGCTTTTGATAAGGTTTCACATGGCAGACTGGTCACGAAGTTAAAAGCCCATGGGATCCAGGGCAAAGTGTCAAGTTGAATTAAAAACTGGCTCGGAGGCAGGAAGCAGAGGGTAATGGTTGATGGGTGTTTTTGTGACTGGAAGGCTGTTTCCAGTGGGGTTCCGCAGGGCTCAGTACTAGGTCCCTTGCTTTTTGTGGTATATATCAATGATCTAGACTTGAATATAGGGGGGTATGATTAAGAAGTTTGCAGACGATACTAAAATTGGCTGTGTGGTTGATACTGAAGAAGGAAGCTGTAGACTGCAGGAAGATATCAATAAATTGGTCAGGTGGGCAGAACAGTGGCAAATGGAATTTAATCCAGAGAGGTGTGAGGTAATGTATTTCAGGAGGGCTAACAAGGAAAGGGAATACACATTGAATGGTAGGACACTGAGTAGTGTAGAGGAACAAAGGGACCTTGGAGTGCATGTCCACAGATCCCTGAAGGTAGCAGGCCAGGTAGATAAGGTGGTTAAGAAGGCATACGGAATGCTTGCCTTTATTAGCCGTGGCATAGAATACAAGAGCAGGGGGGTTATGCTTCAACTGTATAAAACACTAGTTAGGCCTCAGCTAGAGTACTGCATGCAGTTCTGGTCACCACATTACAGGAAAGATGTGATTGCACTAGAGAGGGTACAGAGGAGATTTACAAGGATGTTGCTGGGAGTAGAGAATCTTAGCTATGAGGAAAGACTGGATAGACTGGGTTTGTTTTCCTTGGAACAGAGGAGGCTGAGGGGAGACCTTATTGAGGTATATAAAATTATGAGGGGCCTAGATAAAGTGGATAGAAAGGACCTATTTCCCTTAGCAGAGGGGTCAAAAACCAGGGGGCACAGTTTTAAAGTAATTGGTGAAAGGTTTAGAGGGGATTTGAGAGGAAATGTCTTCACCCAGAGGGTTGTGGGGGTCTGGAACTCACTGCCTGAAAGGGTGGTAGAGGCAGGAACCCTAACCACATTTAAAAAGTACTTGGATGTGCACCTGGGATGCTCTAACCTGCAGGGCTAGGGACCAAGAGCTGGGAAGTGGGATTAGGCTGGATAGCTCTTTGTTGGCCGGCGCGGAAACTATGGGCTGAAATGGCCTCTTTCCGTGCTGTAACTTTCTATGATTCTATAATTCTGTTTTGCACTTTGGTTTCAGTGTTAATGCAAAGCACTAAAAAATTGAATTATCCAATAATTTAAATTTAACAACATGAATAGCACAGCAAATTGGGAATTTAGTGCAAAAATTAGAATTATCAGATAAATCAAATTGAGGTCTTTGAATTAAAAGGAGTAGACAGTATAAGCAATGACCTCCAATTACCTGAAGGAATAGTAGTTGTGAGATTTATTTTAATTTGACCCAAGAAAAGGTATCAGCTCTATTACAAAGAAACTGTTTAAATTTAAAAGTAGACATTTGTCACTTTTTAAAACAACTGCTGTTTTGGGGTGAAAATTTACCATTACCACAGCCTGTTATTTTCTGTGAATGTCCTTCATCTAAATTTCAATCTGTTTTGATCTTAAGCATTTAATGCGAAAATATTCTGCAAGAGCCAGGATTGACTATGGTGCATAACATGAAAAGATGGCTAACTCGCAAATGTTGTACATTTCAAACATTTAACATGGCCATCTTTATTTTTCATTATTATTTGCAAGAGGCCTGTCCATTAAGTCACTTGATGTTGCCCTGGGTAACAGGAGACCATGTGTGGATTTAAGTACATCTCTCTGATAGAAGAAACACATGATGCTGTCAGATAAATCCCCCTAAGGAAACAGAATTAAACACAGTAAAATTAATTCATCTGGACAGAAACCTGTAATAACTTGCATTACATGAAGTTTAGTAGGTTTTAAAAGCATTTGGGGCTCTCAAACAAAATCCCATGTGTTTGCTTATACAGAATGTGCAAAAACATAGCTTAGATCTGTCATGTACAACAATGTTTATTACACTTTTAAGCAGAAGGACACCACTTAGAAATGAACCATGTGTGCTTTGTGTTGCTGTTTATTTGTGAATACTGACATGTGGTTGAACCCTTTTTAAAGTATATTTTCACCAATACCCAAATAGTTCTGCGCAAAGAGTAAGCCAAGCAAGTCACAGATGAATTTTTATCGAGAGATAGCAATTTTATCCCTGATCTAATGGCATCAACATAGGATGTCACTCTGTCAAGGTGCAGCTTGTTTATGACCAGGAACTGTCATAAACAAAGGCATTGATGAAGGCAGCGCATATGACATTGTGGATTCCACCTATGATTTCTTGAGCTTTGAGGAATCCAGCAATTTTGCAGTGTTTTCCACAGACCAGCAAGTCTCTGGGTGGATTCTTTGCAGCCATGGTTGATGACACCTTTGTGCTTTCTCACAAGCCCAGCTATAACAGTACTGTTATGAGAGCCGTGCAGTCTCCAAAGTCATAGAGCACACCATAGGGATGTTGAAAACGCACTTAAGGTGTCAAGATCAATCTGGGGTATTCTGCAGTACATGTGGATCATGATGTAGACTGTCAAATTTCACCGTACAAAGTGGCCTCTTCATGGAATACTAAGAGGATGAAGGCTCCCTATAGGGGCAAGAGCATCAGCCTGGAGAACATACAGAAGGCAACCTGTTGCCAGCTGCAAGAGACATGTGTTAATTTGATATGGGAGGATTTCTTTTGAGTACCATATCTGCCGACTGAAAGAAAGAACGAACTTTCATTCATATACTGGCTTTCATATTTATCCCTCAAACAACATCACTAAAAACAGATTATCTGGTCATTATAACATTGCTGTTTGTGGGAGTTTGCTGTGCGCAAATTGGCTGCCACGTTTCCTACATTACAACAGTGACTACACTTCAAAAAAATACTTCATTGGCTGTAAAGCACTTTGGGACATCCAGTGGTTGTGAAAAGCGCTATATAAATGCAAGTCTTTCTTTTTTTTTTCTTTCAGGACCTCAGCACGTCCCAAAGCGCTTTATAGCCAATTATGTATTTTTTGAAGTGAAGTCACTGTTGTAATGTAGGAAAGGCGGCAGACAATTTGCACAGCCAGGTCCCACAAAAGCAATAAAATAATGACCAGATAATTTGTTTTAGTGATGTTGCTTGAAGGATAGATATTGGCCAGAAAATCTTCAAAATAATGCCAAGGGATCTTTTACTTGGGGTGTAAAAGAAAAGACAGCCATCCGTGGCTAAATAAAGAAATTAAGGATAGCATTCGACTAAAAACAAGGGCATATAAGGTAGCCAAATCTAGTGGGAGGATAGAGGATTGGGAAAACTTTAAAAGACAGCAAAAAATAACAAAAAGACTGATTAAGAAAGGGAAGATAGATTATGAAAGTAAATTAGCAAAAAATATAAAAACAGATAGTAAGAGTTTTTATAGTTATATAAAAAGAAAAAGGGTGGCTAAAGTAAATGTTGGTCCCTTAGAGGATGAGACCGGGAAATTAATGGTGGGAAATATGGAGATGGCAAAAACACTGAATGAATATTTTATATCAGTCTTTACAGTAGAAGACACTACGAATATCCCAACACTGGACAAACAGGGGGCTAAAGGTTGGGAGGAGCTAAACACGATCAAAATCACTAAGGAAGTGGTACTCGGTAAAATAATGGGACTCAAGGCGGATAAATCACCTGGACCTGATGGCTTACATCCTAGGGTCTTGAGGGAAGTGGCGGTCGGGATTGTGGATGCATTGGTAATAATTTTCCAAAACTCCCTGGACTCGGCAAAGGTCCCGGCAGACTGGAAAACTGCTAATGTAACACCCTTATTTAAAAAGGGCAGTAGACAGAAGGCTGGAAACTATAGACCGGTTAGCCTAACATCTGTGGTAGGTAAAATTTTGGAGTCCATTATTAAGGAGACAGTACCAGGACATTTGGATAATCATAATTTAATAGGACAAAGTCAGCATGGTTTTATGAAGGGGAAGTCATGTTTGACAAATTTGCTGGAGTTCTTTGAGGAAGTAACATATAGGGCGGATAAAGGGGAACCAGTAGACGTAGTGTATTTAGACTTCCAAAAGGCATTTGACAAGGTGCCACACAAAAGATTATTGCTTAAGATAAAAAATCACGGGATTGGGGGTAATATTCTGGCATGGATAGAGGATTGGCTATCTAACAGAAGGCAGAGAGTTGGGATAAATGGTTCATTCTCAGACTGGCAATCAGTAACTAGTGGTGTTCCGCAGGGGTCAGTGCTGGGTCCCCAACTCTTTACAATCTATATTAACGATTTGGAGGAGGGGACCGAGTGTAACATATCAAAGTTTGCAGATGATACTAAGATGGGAGGGAAAGTAGTGAGTGAGGAGGACATAAAAAACCTGCAAGGGGACATAGACAGGCGAAGTAAGTGGGCAGAGATTTGGCAGATGGAATACAATACTGGAAAGTGTGAGGTTATGCACTTTGGCAGGAAAAATCGTAGAGCAAGTTATTATCTTAATGGCAAGAAACTGGAAAGTACTGAAGTACAAAGGGATCTGGGGGTCCTGGTGCACGAAACTCAAAAGGTTAGTATGCAGGTGCAGCAAGTGATTAAGAAGGCCAATGGAATGTTGGCTTTCATTGCTAGGGGGATAGAATATAAAAATAGGGAGGTATTGCTTCAGTTGCACAAGGTATTGGTGAGACCGCACCTGGAATACTGCGTACAGTTTTGGTGTCCATACTTAAGAAAGGACATACTCGCACTCGAGTCAGTACAAAGAAGGTTCACTCGGTTAATCCCGGGGTTGAGGGGATGGACATATGAGGAGAGGTTGAGTAGATTGGGACTCTACTCATTGGAGTTCAGAAGAATGAGAGGCGATCTTATTGAAACATATAAGATTGTGAAGGTTTTGGATCGGGTGGATGCGGGGAAGATGTTCCCGATGATGGGTGAAACTAGAACTAGGGGGCATAGTCTTAGAATAAGGGGCTGCTCTTTCAAAACTGAGATGAGGAGGAACTACTTCACTCAGAGGGTGGTAGGTCCATGGAATGGCTGCCCCAAAAAGCTGTAGAAGCTACATCATTACATAAATTTAAAACAGAAATAGACAGTTTCCTAGAAGTAAAGGGAATTAAGGGTTACGGGGAGCAGGCAGGAATTTGGACATGAGTCTAGGTTCGGATCGGTCATGGCCCTGTGGGTAGCGGAGCGGGCCCAGGGGCTGTGTAGCCTGATCCTGCTCCTATTTCGTGTGTCTAATTCTGTTAGATTCAGGAGATGGTTCTGTGATAGTGGATTGGCGGTTAGGATCAGATCAGCCATGATCTTATTGAATGGCGGAGCAGGCTCGAGGGGCCGATTGGCCTACTCCTGCTCCTATTTCTTATGTCCTTATGTTCTTATGTACTTCCACCCAAGAGATCAGACTGGGCCTCAGTTTCATGTCTCATTGAAAGATGGCACCTCTGATGCTGCACTGGAGTGTCAGCCTAGGTTTTGTGCTCAACGGGGCGATTTTACCAGCCCTGAGGAGGCAAGTATGGAGATGAGCCTGCCGGGAAAATGGCAGAATTTGGGGGCGGGTGGCAAAACTGTCCCCAACCCGCCTCCATGTCATCTTCCCAGGGGGCGGGTTGCAATCATGTGCCTGTAGTTAACAGGCAGAAAATAGGATTATCCCCTTTTTGCCCGCACGAGTGCGGGCTTCCCAAAGGCTCCAAAACCCGCCAGCTCAGCGAGGCGAGTACTGGGTCAGCGGGGGTCGGCGGGGGTGCAAAAGTGTGGTGTGAAGGTAAGTGATGGGTGCAAGAGTGTAGAGGTGAGTATCTGAGGTAAGTCCTAACTGTTTTTAAAAGTGTACTTACCACGAGCTAATAAGTTTAGAGAGAGTAAGATAGATAAGCTAAATACGTGGCTTGAGCAGTGGTGCAAGGGAGAGGGATTTAAATTCTTGAGGCATTGGAACCAGTTCTTGGGGAGGAGTGACCTGTACCAAGTCCCGGTCTACACCTGAACTGTGAGGGAGCCGATGTCCTCGGGGTAATATTTTCCAGGGCGGTTCGGGAGGATTTAAACTAATTTGGCAGGGGGATGGGAACCTAGGTAGTGGAAAAGAGGGAAGTCATATGAAGTCAGAAATAGATGGTAGAAAGGTGAGAAGCAATAAGCAAAGGAGAGAAACACAAAGGGCCAAACTAATTCATAATGAGAGTGTGAAAAAAGCAAGCCTGAAGGCTTTGTATCTTAATGCTAGAAGCATTAGGAACAAGGTGGATGAATTAGCTGTGGAAATAGAGGTAAACAAGTATGATTTGATTGGGATTACAGAAACGTGGCTGCAGGGTGGGCAAGGCTGGGAACTTAACATCCAGGGATATACAATATTTAGGAAGGATCGGCAAAAAGGTAGGGGAGGTGGGGTAGCATTGCTGGTAAAGGAGGGGATTAATGCAATGGAAAGGAAGGATATTAACTCGGATGAAACGGAATCTGTATGGGTAGAAATGAGAAATAGCAAGGGGAGGAAAACGTTAGTGGGTGTGATATATAGGCCTCCAAATAGTAATATGGAGGTGAGGGAAGGCATAAAAAGGGAAATTAGAGAAGCGTGCGATAAGAGCACAGCTGTCATCATGGGTGACTTTAATTTACATATTGATTGGACTACCCAAATTAGTAAAAATTCTGAGGAGGAGGAATTCCTGGAATGTTTTCGGGACGGTTATCTGGACCAATATGTCGAGGAGCCGACTCGAGATCAGGCCATTTTAGACTGGGTATTGTGCAATGAGAAGGGACTTATCAGCAATCTTCTTGTACGAGGCCCCTTGGGTCAGAGCGATCATAATATGATCGAGCTCTCAGTCGAGATGGAGAGTGAGGAAATTGAATCAGAGACTAAGGTCCAGAACTTAAATAAAGGGAATTACGAGGGTATGAGACGGGAATTGGGTAAGATTGATTGGGTGGTGTTTCTGGGGGGATTGACAGTGGATAGACAGTGGCAAGCATTCAAAGATAGAATGGAAGAATTCCAGAACATGTTTATACCGGTTTGGCATAAAAATAAACCTAAAAAGGTGACTCAACCGTGGATAACGAGGGAAATTAGGGACAGCATAAAATCAAAAAAAAGGGCATATCAACTGGCAAAAAAAAGCACCAGACCGGAAGATTGGGGGCAGTACAGGATACAGCAAAAGAGGACAAAGGGATTAATCAGGAAGGGGAAAATAGAATATGAAAGTAAACTTGCAGCAAACATAAAGACAGACTGCAAAAGCTTTTATCGGTATATCAGGAGGAAAAGACTGGTAAAATCCCAAGTCGGTCCCTTGCAGTCCGATTCGGGAGAATATATAATGGAGAATAAGGAAATGGCAGACCAATTAAACTCATACTTTGGTTCTGTATTCACAAAGGAGGACACAAATAACCTCCCAGGAATATCGGCAAACATAGGGACTAATGAGAGGGAGGAGCTGACAGAAATTAGTATCTCTAGGGATATGGTGTTGGGTAAGTTGAGGGGACTGAAGGCCGACAAATCCCCGGGGCCTGATAAACTACATCCTAGGGTACTTAAGGAGGTGGCCCTGGAGATAGCAGATGCTCTAAGGATCATCTTCCGGAACTCCATTGACTCGGGAACAGTACCCGTGGATTGGAGGGTAGCTAATGTTACCCCAATATTTAAAAAGGGGGGTAGAGAGAAAGCAGGGAATTATAGACCAGTAAGCCTTACATCGGTTGTGGGCAAAATGCTAGAGTCCATTATTAAGGATAAAATAGCGGAGCACTTGACAAATGGGGAAAGGATCAGACAGAGTCAACATGGATTTACAAAGGGTAAATCGTGTTTGACTAATCTGCTGGAATTTTTTGAGGAAGTAACTGGTAAAATAGATGGGGGAGAGCCAGTGGATGTGGTGTACCTTGACTTCCAGAAAGCCTTCGATAAGGTTCCACACAAAAGATTATCATGCAAAATTAAGGCTCATGGGATTGGGGGCAAAGTATTAACGTGGATAGAGAACTGGCTGGCGGATAGAAAACAGAGAGTTGGAATAAACGGCTCGTTTTCGGAGTGGCAGGCAGTGACCAGCGGGGTGCCGCAAGGATCTGTCCTGGGACCCCAGCTGTTCACAATATATATAAATGATCTGGATCAGGGAATTGGATGCAATATTTCCAAATTCGCTGACGACACTAAACTAGGAGGAGGGGTGGGCTCTGATGAGGATGTCAGGAGGCTACAGTGCGATTTGGACAGGTTGGGGGAATGGGCGGATACGTGGCAGATGCACTATAATGTGGATAAATGCGAGGTTATCCACTTTGGGGGTAAAAACAGGAGGGTAGATTATTATCTAAATGGCAATAGATTGGGAGATGGGGAAGTGCAGAGGGACCTGGGTGTTCTTGTGCACCAGTCACTGAAGGAGAGCACGCAGGTGCAACAGGCGATTAAGAAGGCAAATGGTATGTTGGCCTTCATATCAAGGGGGTTCGAGTATAGGAATAGGGATACCTTACTACAGCTGTACAAGGTGCTGGTGAGACCGCATCTGGAGTATTGTGTACAGTTTTGGTCGCCCCATCTGCGGAAGGATGTTCTTGCCATGGAAAGAGTGCAGCGGCGATTCACCAGGCTGATACCTGGAATGGCGGGAATGACCTACGAGGAGAGATTGAATAGTTTGGGCTTGTACTCACTGGAGTTTAGAAGATTGAGAGGGGATCTCATCGAAACATATAAAATTATGGCAGGCCTGGACAGGCTGAATTCAGAGAGAATGTTTCCAATGGCCGGGGAGCACAGAACCAGGGGCCACAGTCTAAAAATAGCGGGCAAATCATTTAAAACAGAGATGAGGAAGAATTTCTTCACTCAAAGAGTGGTGAGCCTGTGGAATTCCCTGCCACAGAGGGCTGTGAAGGCTAATTCAATAAATATTTTCAAGAGAGAATTGGATATATTTCTGAAGGCTAAGGGGATTAAGGGTTACGGAGAAAAGGCGGGGACGGGGTACTGAACTGGTAAGATCAGCTATGATCTCAGACGAAGATCAGCCATGATCTCATTGAATGGCGGAGCAGGCTCGAAGGGCCGAATGGCCTACTCCTGTTCCTATCTCTATGTTTCTCTATGTTTGTTTCTTCCTGCAGGTTTCAGTCGGTTTCTATGCGGAGAGTCTGTTGCTCTCAGATGCAACAAACATCTCAATTCTGTAAAAGAAAGAAGGTTGATGAGGTCTTGTATCAAACTGCAGAGATTGTCACTGTTTGACAGCTTCACAGAGCTGTCAAACGATGACAATTCATCTGTCAAAAATTTTTGACAGATGAAACGTCATACGTTGACATGCTCTGCAACTGGCTTTCCCTTAATTGGCCTGCTAAGCCCGCTGCGTGTGGGTTAGCCACAAATCGATAGAGGTGGGACATCGACCTGACAAGCAGCAGTCCCGCCTCCAACGCGGCTCCATTCACAAAATCGCCCCCCTGCACGTCTCTGGAGTGGGGATTGAATCCACAACCTTATGACTCAGAGACAGGAATGCTATAACTGAGCCATGACTGACACCTAAAAAGTGCATAAACAGTTCTATGTGCATCTTTCTTCTTCCCACCACTATAAGATTCGCGAAATTTCTACATTTCCCCAAAGGTTATTAATAAGAAAAGGGACCCTGCATGGATGTTTTAATGAAATAGGATACCCAAAATGGTGTCCACGCCTCGTGGCAGAAAGCCTGTGAGATTTTTAAAACTTGGACTCTGCGACGTAAGCAGCTTGTGGAGAAATCGAAACCAAAGCTGCAGTTTCTGTGAAGAGAGACTTTGCATTTTTAAAACCAAACAGGACATTGAATTATGTATTAGATCGAATTGGAGACAAATCTAAACCCAGTTAGGCCTATAGTTAAGGCCATCAAGCAGTTTGCATAAATAATCGGAAACAGATTAAGGAAGCATTCGAGGCTGGACAGGCCCATCAAGGTGCATTCTAAACAAAACAAGTCAATTATCGGGCCAGTAGATGCGATTACTGGCCATCTAAAAACAGTTAGAGTAGTTGCTACCGTTATTTAAAATAGCCCGCCAAGATTAAGACAAAGAACTAACCTGATTTGGCGCGCAGATAAGGGCCATCCAAAGGAGTATAATTGTAGGCCCACCGGCAACCTTCTCTCTCTGCTTTCAGCCTTTGCTCCGGCTCCGGCCCCTCACCCTCGTGGCTGCTGCTCTTCCCCCGTCCTGCGCTTACCCCCTGGCCTTTGCCCGTGCCTTTCCCCACTCCATCTGGAATCGCCCAGGCACTGCATCGGGCGGACATGGACAATTCAGGCAAGGCGAGGCGGGACGTGACGAGGCGAGGAGGCAAGACAAACTGAGGAAGGCAACGGAGGAGACGAACTGAGGAAGACGACTGAAAACAGGCTTCAAATCATCGGGCCTTCAGTCTCAGCTGACCTGCGACTATCTTCATTCAAACTCAAACTGTCGGCCGAGGAAGAGGAACCATCATCCCTGCAAGGTAAAGTACCCAAGCAGAGACTTTAACTTTGGGGTACTTGTACCTGGACAACACCCTTGCAGCACCCGGAGACCATGTGACAACGGCAGGCTCCAGAGAGCACCAAGAGCGAACCCCGAACCCCACCGCTGTTTTGAGTTCAGCAGATCTTTTGGATTGGTGAGCATGAATTCTGACCCCTCATAGCTTAATCTAGTTAGGTATAGGGGGTGGGATAAGGATAAGGGGATTGTTAAGATAGTTATTTTCCGTCAATGTGCCGTGTGTTCCCCATTCCCTGTATATGTTAGTTATTTTGTATTTTGCCTGTAAAAGTGTATACTAGTAACTTTTTCATAAGATTGTGTTAATTTTCCTCTTCAGTAAAAATCTTCGTTTTTGCTTACATCCAACCACCTGTTTGCTCGAGTCTTTTCTGTATCGCCGCCTTGTACCTAAGTCCGGTGTCTAGAACCCAGGGGCATGGGAGCGATTCGAACCTCTCATAAACAGTCAGAGGCATAACTGACTGGGCGTATGCGCCACCCCAAACCACCCCCTACAGAAATGGCAACCGCGGCAGGACACCGGCAACAAGGTTGCGATGAAGTAGACAGTGGTTCGGATGAGCGAACCATGATGGAGGAAAGGATTTCTGATTACGTGTTTAGAAAGGTGAATATCACTAAGAAGTGGATCACCACTCTGTTAAAGGCTGGGCATCCGGTAGATGCAGCAGCTAAGTGGACAGAGGCAAAGGAACACAAGAAGTCCTTAGAGAAGGCAGTTTGGCTGATGTGTTTTAAAAAGCAGGTCCAGCTTTTGGACAGGCTCGTTGCAGCACAGGCATTCGAATTAAGGGAGTCAGCTCTGGAGATCCAGGATAAGGCTCTTGCCGGGGAGAAGTTATCAGTAGCTTTGCAGGCTTTGAATCAGGAGAGAGTACATTTAGTGGGAGAACATAAGGCCCAGTTGGAATACCTACGGTGCCAAGTCACCGAGGCCAAGGGAAATGAGCTAACGTTGTGGGAGAAGAACGCCCGCTTGGCAAGGCAGATTAGGGAACAGGAAGAGAAAGTACAGGAGGTAAAGGCAGCATATAAGCTAGCGAGCGAACACCTGTAAAGAGAGGATAGAAAATCTGAGCTGGGCCCTCCGGAAGGCAAAAGGCATGGTGTGCCTCATAAGCCCAAAGGCAGGCCAGGCAGATTTTATGGGGAACAAGGGGAGGACAGTTCCAATGTCACCGGTAGTGTCTAGGGACGACCCGGTTGAGAGAGAGGAGACCTCACGACCACCACCCGTAGCGCCAAGTTTCATCGAGGTTTGGCAGCAAGGGGGGGTGGAACCCGGGGTGGAGCCCGGAGTGGAGCCAGAAGTGGAGGCGGAGGTAGAGCAACCCCCACCCAAGAGGTCGGAGCCGGGACCAATGTGCCCAGCAGGGCATCGGCGGTTCGGCCCACCCGCCAATGGCGACATTGAGGGACCCCTCGAAAACCAGTTTCTGTTACCCTTTAACACCCAACAGCTTAGGGCTATGGTCAGCCATCTCCCGAGGCTCTCCGAAAAGGGAGACCCCTCGATCCACTTCAGGGAAGTAGAGCAAACCGCCAGCGTCAAAGACTGCGATGACGCGGAGAAGGCCAAAATGCTGCTATTCTCCCTGGAGAGTAGTCTCCTCCAATCCCTCTCTGACAAGTGCAAAAGGGGACAGTGCGGGTATGAGGAGCTTAGAGATGCGGTTCTGGAGGCCATGGGGATGGATGAGGGAAGTCCTTTCTCCCATGTGGAGAAGACGATCCAGATCTCATGGGAAACCCTGCAGGCTTTTGCGGCCTGGCTGTGGCCGGTGTACCGGAGGGCCTGTCCGGGGATGCCAGGCCGGGCATCCTGAAAGGGGATTCCCTGACGCATTTGTTCCGTTGCCTGGTGGCGAACAGCTTGCCACAGGTCCGGGCCAAGGCAGACGCCTGGTTCGACCCCAAAAATCCCCAGAGCACAGAACTCACGGTGATTAGGCAGCTCACTCTGGCTTACAAAAATGGTAGGGGAGCCGATGTACACCCACCCAAGGGAAAGGTGCATGAGGTAAAACCCGGACCGGGTAGGAAAGAGTGGCACCAGGAAAGGAGTAACCCCCCCAACACCAAGACCAATTGTTACGGGTGTGGGAAGGATAGTCACTGGCGAAAAGAGTGCAAAAACCCTTGGAAAGATAACAAAGGAAAGCATTCCACATCCCCAGCCCAAAAGGCGGGGCAGGGATCCCTTCCGCAGAGGTCGAGTCATTTTTGGGCGCGATGAGGTCCCTATTGACCGGCCAGGGGAGAGTAGCAGCCGCTACCGGTGCTCTGACCCCGTCAGCCCCATCCAACCCACAGCCCTGACAAGAACCAGCGCAGCCTGTCGACTTGTGTCCCTTTGAAAACGACAAGGGGAGCAGACCCTGTGTTAAGATGCGGGTGGAGACGCTGCAGGGAAGATATTCGGTGGACACTGGAGCTTCCAGCACGGTGGTCCCTCCGGAAGACCCGACCAATCCACCCGAGTCTAATGAGGTCCCATTTAGCCCAATGGGAGCCGCAGGGAACGAGCAGGCTGGGGAAATGGTCAAACATTTGGCCAAACTTTTGTGATCCCTCCCTACCACGTGGGAGGGTAACCAAAGGACCAATGAGGTAGCCGAACAGGGAGCCAGGGAAGGAGAGTTCTGGGATCCCTGTAGAGCAGGCCCGGTAGCCGCAGTCCGGGACAAGGGAGGCACACAGGGGGTAGCTTTGGCCCCGGACCTAAAGCAAGTCCAGGCCCAAGATCCCGTCTGTAAGGCCGTCCCGGAAAGGGAAGAGAAAGGGGAGCCCCTAGAAGGTCCGTTCGGGGCAGCGGACGAACCTTTAGGACAGGTTTTAAAGCAGGCTGCTGGTTATATCAACCAGTGTAAGCTGTTTACACCTGAAAGGGGAAAACAGCCAGTTGGGAAAAGGTCTGAGGATAAAGATCCTCAGCCTGCAGCAGGAGCGAGTTCACAGACTGCACAGGCAGGTGCTGTGGCTTGCTTGAAGGGAGGGGCCATCCCGCCCATCGATTGGGACATTCCCCAGTCTTCTGGGATCCAGATGAGGGGGAGGGACCTGAGGCCGAATACCCCGCCCCTAACCCAGGTGTAGAGAGGGCGGGACCTGAGGTCGAAAACCCCGCCCCGGACCCAGCCATGGGACCTGGGGGTGGAGACTCTCAGCTCACAGCAGCAGGCTGCGAAAAGTTACCTACCCCCAGCCCAGGTTCGGGAGGGGTCAAGCCTGAGGGAGCGGCGGTTCGGGTTAAAGGCCCAACGGCCAAGAAAGCCCCACCCGTCAAAGCCCCCAAAAGGTCCCCACGGACTCCCCAGCCGAGAAAGCCATGGTCACCAGCCCTCCAGTTACCAAGGGCCGCCCCTCGAGTCAGGGAGAGGTCCAAGGACACAGGTCCTCAGCCAGCAGCCAAGGGCTGTGAGGGACCAACAGTGAAGGACGGTGCAGTCACGCCGGGGGTAGCGGCGAGCCACAGTCCAACCAGGGATTAGCCTGGCCGCCTGGAGATGGGCGGCGGATGTATATAGTTTTAGTTTAAGTTTTAGTTTAAGTAAAGTTTAATTATATAGCTTAAGTTTGGGTGTTTTTGATTTAGGTTAAATAAGGTGATGGGTAGTTTTAAGTAAGCAGTCTGCTAAGAGAGTGTATATTTGGGGTCGAACGCAGGACCCGACCGTGCTTCACCAAGCCAGAGAATCTCTTGGGGACCTGGCTGCATATTTTTGTATCTTTTGCAGAAAGATTTTCAGGATGAAGGGGATCGTGATCCTATTTGCCCTGATTGGGATGAGCGTCGAAAGACGGGGCGACATCCAAGACTCCCACATCTGCGGGTGCTCGGGAGACAAGGCGCCCACAGTGATTGATGGGAGCGGTGAACGGGATGCAGAGGAGACCGCCGTCTACTTCCACGAGGGAAGGTGGCCAGGATGGCTGGGGTCCAATTCATCTTAGTACTCCAGCCAAAATGGATTCACGTATGGGGAGACCTCCCTCCTGTGCCCCAGGGTACGAGTCGTTACCACAAAGGTCAGCATCACCGTTGGGAAGCGAATATGTTTGACGTGCAAAGGACACATTCCACTGCATAGATGGTGGTGGCTCAGGAAGCAGAGCAAGGACATGAGGAACCCCGAAGTCGAGTGGGAACGATTGGGGAACAACACCCACCGGACGATCACAGGGACTCGTGGAGGATTAAATGTGTGTTGGGACAAGTGGTGGGAACCAGACCAAGGGATTTATATCTGTATGTGGGGGTCAGAGGAGGTCTGCCCCGCAGGCATATCCATCATTTTCCACCGGCAGTGGCACGACACCGGGAAGGGGATAAGGTGGGGTACCAGCCGGAAGGAGCGCGCAGTCCCATTCTCCCCGATCCCAGTCAATGCCACTGAGCTGGTAACCTGCCGCCGTAAGCCCCCGCCCACGGCGCAGGCGGCGAGGTTACCCAGGGAAGGTTGCCCCACCACCACCAAGGGACCAGGGAATGGGTTGGTACTAGTCCCCACCGATCAGATGCTGTACCAGGGGGTACACTACGCGGTAGCCTCCGTGATTTTAAATCTCACCGAGATACATTTGCCGGAGTGGTGTCCCAAAGAAACAGAGCCGCTATACCAGACCCTATTAAAGGACATGTTCAAGAAGTTTTACGAGTTCGATTTCGCCCATGTGGACTAAACCGAACTCTACACCACACACCGAGAGTTTTTGAGTGCTGCAGGGAGGCAAAGAAGGGGTGTTTGGAATGATGTTTTTACTGCGTTTAATACTGGGTCCTCTGTCATCAACAGTTCAGGTGACATGGAGTTGCAGACCCAGATAAACAGTTTAAAAACACAGTTAAAGAAGATATTACTGTATGAGAACAAAGTAGTAGGCTCGGAGTGGCATGAGCACCAGGCCATGACGGTCCATTTAAAGGAAATCATAGCGGAGTCAGAAAAGCACACAAAGACGGTAAATGCTCTCATAAGGGAGGACAGAAATGCTTCTGACCAGGCTGCGCAGAATGAGGTGTGCGTGTTATATGAAGCATGGTTACTGGGTGAGGGCCGCAGTAACCTGGAGGATTTAAAACAGGGTTTGGTCCCCTCCTGGATTAGCAACAAGCACCTCGCAGCCTGCCACCCTTTTGAGAATGCATTAAGCCCGGCCAACTCCAGCTAGCCTCCGAAGCCTATCCAGTCCCTGTGGATTGTGGGCGGTCCAACCACACAATCATGGGTGTAGTAGTTAGGACGCCGGTCATGGGTAGGACAGCCCAACCCGCGCCGGTATACAGGGTTGAGAACATTGGAGTCATTCAGGGGGGTGCACACATTTGTTTCACAGCGGCCCCACCTTACGTCATTAAGTGGGAGCACGCTATGACAGGTATTGACCTCTCAGGGTGCCGGAGCTGAGGAGCACACATAATCCTGTGTCCCCAGCACTTGAATGCCTATTCAAAACCGCAGTGCGGGTTCAGAGCTGCTGGCGCGAAACCTATAAATTGCACCATGGAGGCAATGGCACAAGGCCATGTTCCCCCGCAGGTAGCATATATAGGAGGTGGGACATATTGTGTCACCACCGGCACGTCCCACTACCAGCATGGACAGCATAGCTGGTGTCTGGTTAGTGACAGCAGTTTCTGTTTTAAACCCGAGGCAGAAGTTCATGTGTCCCAGGAGCGAATTGTCCCCATTCCTGAACCCTCCACTGTTTACCACACTGTGAAGGAGAATTTTACGGATTTGCAGAAGTACGTAGCCCACTTTGGCAATGAAATTCCCCCTCTCCCCGAACACCTTACCAAAATACTCAAAGCCGTTATAGTTTCGCAGAAACATTTTTACACTCTCGAGCAGAAAACAGTAGAGATAGGGACTAAGATATTACATATTGTGATTCCACCCTGGTGGGACATTTTCAATAACATAGAGGTCCCTTCGTGGATCAGACTGCCTTCCCAGATTCTCATGGTTTGCCAGTTAGGGATAGCGTTGTATCTAGTTTGCATTCAATGTAAGGGAAAAGGTCAATTGTAAGAATTCCTTAACCAGAAGATCTGGAAGGAACATTATGTAAAGGTGGAGGGAGATACACCCATTTAAGTCTTTTCCTTGTATTTTGATAAAAGGTTGGTGTTTTTTTTGTGTTTGTTATTTTTAATAAAGGTTTTTCTGTTTTTTTTGTGACGCGGTTAATAAAGATGTATGTGTACCAAGTGGTGCAGGGGTGTTGGACCCCCTCCATGCTTGGGTGTGTGTAAAGTCTGTAATTTTACTCTCTGTATGCTGATGTACACTACATTTTTGCGGAATGGGAAGTGCATGTGTCGTGGGTATTTTTAGATAGGTAATTAGAGGGGAAAGTTGACTACGGAGGGTCAGAAATTTTTTGCTCACTTTGTAAAAGTATGATACTTCAAGCAAGTTTTAGTATCACAGGGGGGAGTGTAAGATTTGCAAAATTTCTTCATTTCCCCAAAGGTTATTAATAAGAAAAGGGAGCCTGCATGGACGTTTTAACGAAAAAGTGTACCCAAAATGGCATCCGCGCCTCGTGGCAGAAAGCCTGTGAGATTTTTAAAACTTGGACTCTGTGATGCAGGCAGCTTGTGGAGAAATCAAAACCAAAGCTGCAGTTTCTGTGAAGAGAGACTTTGCATTTTTAAAACCAAACAGGACTTTGAATTATGTATTAGATCAAATTGGAGACAAATCTAAACCCAGTTAGGCCTATAGTTAAGGCCATCAAGCAGTTTGCATAAATAATCGGGAACAGATTAAGGAAGCCATCAAGGCTGGACAGGCCCATCAAGGTGCATTCTAAACAAAACAAGTCAATTATCGGGCCGGTAGATGCGATTACCGGCTATCTAAAAACAGTTAGAGTAGATTGCTATCATTATTTAAAATAGCCCGCCAAGATTAAGACAAAGAACTAACCTGATTTGGCGCGCAGATAAGGGCCATCCAAAGGAGTATAATTGTAGGCCCACCGGCAACCTTCTCTCTCTGCTCTCAGCCTTTGCTCCGGCTCTGGCCCCTCACCCTCGTGGCTGCTGCTCTTCCCCCGTCCTGCGCTTACCCCCTGGCCTTTGCCCGTGCCTTTCCCCACTCCATCTGGAATCGCCCAGGCACTGCATCAGGCGGACACGGATAATTCAGGCCAGGCGAGGCGGGATGCGACGAGGCGAGGAGGCAAGAGGAACTGAGGAAGTTAACGGAGGGGACAAACTGAGGAAGACGACTGAAGACAGGCTTCGAATCATCGGGCCTTCAGTCTCAGCTGACCTGCGACTATCTTCATTCAAACTCAAACTGTCGGCCGAGGAAGGGGAACCGTCATCCCTGCAAGGTAAAGTACCCAAGCAGAGACTTTGGCCTAGATTTTCAGTATAGACAGTTTTGGGGCGCTAACCTTAGCGCCCGCCCGAAGTTAGCGCCCACCCCAAAGTAGCGCCCCGTTGCCGGAAATTCAGTGGCTTCGCCCTAAGAGGTTGGTGGAGCGCTAAAAGAGGCGTTCCACTACTATCTTTAGGCGCTAAGCCGGCGGTGCACAGCGCAACACCCGAGCTCGGGCGCAGCGCACGGCAGACACTCTGGTGCCAGTGAGCTCTTAAAGGGGAAGGGTGCATGTGTTTTTTTCAAAGGCAGAGTCTGGGGGCGAAAAGAGGAAGGAAAGGGAGGAGGAGGAGGAGGAGGAGGAGGAGGAGGAGGAGGTGGTGGTGGTGGTGGTGGCCGGAAACATTAATACACCGTTCACAACAACACACTGGAGCCTTCCACACAACACATGCAGACTGCCTTCTATAGAGGAGGCGGAGGGCCCTTTAATTTGCGCTCCTCAGGGTGTGTTGCGTTCCATTTTACGAACGCTCTGGACGCCAGCCGCACAATGGGGCGATCCAACTGAAGTTTGGATTCGGGGCGGCCAAAGGGCGTTGCACGAGGATGTGACGTCATTTTCTGCGCACGCATCCGGGCGGCCGCTAAACTTTGCGCCGGCGCTAACGGGCAACTTAATTTGGGGCGGGGCGCTAATTGCGCTGCGCCCGGCCGCTACACGCATAGCGCCCGAAAATCACTTCTCTTAAGGCGCTAACTGCTGGCGCAAGCAACTGAAAATCTAGCCCTTTAACTTTGGGGTACTTGTACCTGGACAACACCCTTGCAGCACCCGGAGACCATGTGACGAAGGCTGGCTCCAGAGAGCACCAAGAGCGAACCCCGAACCCCACCGCTGTTTTGAGTTCAGCAGATCTTTTGGATTGGTGAGCATGAAGTTCTGACCCCTCATAGCTTAACAATAGCAAAATACTGCACGTGCTGGAAATCCGAAATAACAACAGAAAATGCTGGAAAAACTCAACAGGCCAGGCAGCATCCGTGGAGAGAAATTAGAGTCGACATTTTGGGTGAACCCTTTTTCAAAACTGGAAAGGAAATGAAATAGATCAAAGGCAGGGCTGTGATAGAACAAAAGAAGTAAAGAGACATTAAGAGGTATTCAAAACCAGACGAAATGGTAATAGGACAGTGGAGACAAAAGACGGCTCTAGATTAGGTGTGAAGTATACTGGCAGGATGAGAGACAGCTGCCATGTGGGAGAGAGAAAAAAAAGGAAAGAGAGGGGAAGGGAAAACCCAAAACAAAGGGGTGGATTAAAAATATAAGTAATAATGTAATAGGGGCCGAGGTTATGATCTGAAATTGTTGAACTCGATATTGAGTCCGGAAGGCTGCAAAGTGCCTAATCGGAAGATGAGGTGCTGTTCCTCGAGTTTACATTGAGCTTCCGTGGAACAATGCAAGAGGCCAAGGACGGTGAGGTCCGAGTGGGAATGGAGCGGTGAATTAAAATGACAGGCGACCGGAAGCTCGGGGTCACCCTTACGGACTGAACGGAGGTGTTCCGCAAAGCGGTCACCCAATCTGCGTTTGGTCTCCCCAATGTAGAGGAGACCACATCGTGAGCAGCGAATACAGTATACTAGATTGCAAGAAGTGCAAGTAAATCGCTGTTTCATCTGGAAGGGGTGTTTGGGACCCTGGACAGTGGGAAGGGGGGAGGTATAGGGACAGGTGTTACATCTCCTGCGCTTGCACGGGAAGGTGCCAGGCAAAGGGGAAGGGCTGTTGGGGGTGATAGAGGAGTGGACTAGGGTGTCTCGGAGGGAGCGGTCCCTATGGAATGCTGAAAGGGGAGGGGAGGGGAAGATGCGTTTGGTGGTGGGATCACATTGGAGGTAGTGGAAATGGCGGAGGATGATCCGTTGAATGTGGAGGCTGGTGGGGTGAAAGGTGAGGACAAGGGGAACCCTATTGTGGTTCCGGGAGGGAGGGGCAGGGGTGAGGGCAGAAGTGCGGGAGTTAGAACGGACATGGTCGAGGGCCGTGTCAACCACGGTAGAGGGGAATCCTCGGTTGAGGAAAAAGGAAGACATGTCGGAAGCACTGGTGTGGAAGGTGGCATCGTCAGAGCAGATACGGCAGAGACGGAGAAACTGGGAGAATGGAATAGAGTCCTTACAGGAGGCGAGGTGGGAGGAAATGTAATCCAGGTAGCTGTGGGAGTCAGTGGGCTTGTAGTGAATATTGGTCAATAACCTATCCCCAGAGATGGAGACAGAGAAGTCGAGGAAGGGAAGGGAAGAGTCAGAGATGGACCATGTGAAGGTGAGGGAAGGGTGGAAATTGGAGGCAAAGTGAATGAAATTGTCTAGTTCGGGGCGAGAGCAGGAAACGGCACCGATACAGTCATCAATATATCGGAAAAAGAGGTGAGGGAGGGGACCTGAGTAGGACTGGAACAAAGAGTGTTCCACATATCCCACAAAAAGGCAGGGATAGCTAGGACCCATGCGGGTACCCATAGTAACACCTTTGATTTGGAGGAAATGAGTGGAGTTAAAGGAGAAGTTGTTCATTGTGAGAACAAGTTCAGCCAGGCGGAGGAGGGTGGTGGTGGATGGGAACTGGTCGGGCCTCTGTTCAAGGAAGAAGCGGAGTGCCCTCAGGCCATCCTGGTGAGGGGTGGAGATGCAGAGGGATTGTACGTCCATGCTGAAAAGGAAGCGGTTGGGGCCAGGAAACTGGAAACTGTTAAAGTGGCGGAGGGCGTCCGAAGAGTCGCGGATGTAGGTGGGAAGAGACTGGACAAGGGGAGAAAAGATAGAGTCGAGATAGGAAGAGATAAGTTCCGTGGGGCAAGAACAGGTTGAAATGATGGGTCTACCAGGGCAGTCCTGTTTGTGGATCTTGGGAAGGAGGTAGAAGCAGGCTGTGCAGGGTTGGGGAACTATGAGGTTGGTGGCCACAGTGGGAAGATCTCCAGAGGAGATGAGGTCAGTGACAGTCTTGGAAACGGTGGTTTGATATTTGGTAGTGGGGTCATGGTCCAGGTGGAGGTAGGAGGAGGTATCGGAGAGTTGGCATTCAGCTTCCGCTAGGTAGAGGTCAGTTCGCCAAACAACAACAGCATCACCCTCATAGCTTAATCTAGTTAGGTATAGGGGGTGGGATAAGGATAAGGGGATTGTTAAGATAGTTGTTTTCCCTCGATGTGCCGTGTGTTCCCCATTCCCTGTTTAAGTATAGTTATTTTGTATTTTGCCTGTAAAAGTGTATACTAGTAACTTTTTCATAAGATTGCGTTAATTTTCCTCTTCAATAAAAATCTTGGTTTTTGCTTACATCCACCTGTCTACTCGAGTCTTTTCTGTATCCCCGCCTTGTACCTAAGTCCAGTGTCTAGAACCCAGGGGCATGGGAGCGATTCAAACCGCTCATAAACAGTCAGAAGCATAAATGACTGGGCGTACACGCCACCCCACACCACCCCTACACCACAAATATGCCATCATCTATAATCCTGCCTCTGTGAGCATCAACTCACATAGTTTCCATTCATGCAACTCAAAACCACTTTCAAATCTAGCCAATAACAAGTTCTGCATGCACCACAACTTTATTGCAACCATATTTTTAATGAAAGCCAAACATGGGTATGTGTAGGGGTGATTTTAACTTCCCTTGCCTTGTGGGAATGGGGCAGCAACAGAGTTAAAATCACATTGGCTGATCTGCCTGTTTAACTCCCGCCCACCATCATCTTAAGTGCACAGCTTTATAAAACACCGAGCCACCCGCCAGTAGTAGATAGCCCTTAGAATGCAAATTGTGGTCCTATGATGTCATTAGAACCACAATGTGATTTTAACATGCAAAAGCAAAAGTCCCGCTCAGTGCTGAACCCGTTGATTAAAACCTAGCAGGATTGTTTTTCTGGAAGCAGTATTTAAAGGAACACTCACCTGCTAGCACTCAGATCATAGATATCTGTTTACTATTGCATGTTTTGGATTTCCACAGAAGATTCTGCCTTGGAGATTGCTTTCTTCTGCATTTATTCTACTTACACACCCTCAATAGGTGCACAGTTTATGATGAATGCCAGTCTTGCTACTTTGATTTGGTTGCATGAAGATGAGGAAAAGAAGCAACAGTTCAGCTACAGAAGTAACAATAACAGGCTGCCCTACCACAAGCTAGATAGTCAACATGGCTTTGTCAAGGGAAGATCATGTCTGACTAATTTGATTGAATTTTTTGAGGGGGTGACTAGGTGTGTGGATGAGGGTAACGCAGTAGATGTGGTATACATGGATTTCAGTAAGGCCTTCGATAAAGTCCCGCACAGGAGACTGGTCAAGAAGGTAAGAGCCCATGGAATCCAGGGTGCCTTGGCACATTGGATACAAAACTGGCTTAGTGGCAGAAGGCAGAGGGTGATGGTCGAAGGTTGTTTTTGTGACTGGAAGCCTGTGGCCAGTGGGGTACCACAGGGATCGGTGCTGGGTCCCTTGCTGTTTGTGGTCTACATTAATGACTTGGATATGAATGTAAAGGGTATGATCAGTAAGTTCGCGGATGATACAAAAATTGGTAGGGTGGTAAATAGCGAGGAGGGTAGCCTCAGTCTGCAGGACGGTATAGATGGGTTGGTCAGATGGGCGGAACAGTGGCAAATGGAATTTAACCCGGAAAAGTGTGAGGTGATGCACTTTGGGGGGACTAACAAGGCAAAGGAATACACAATGAATGGAAAGACCCTAGGCAAGACGGAGGGTCAGAGGGATCTGGGTGTGCAAGTACACAGATCCCTGAAGGCGGCAGAACAGGTGGATAAGGTGGTAAAAAAGGCATATGGGATACTTGCCTTCATTAGCCTAGGCATTGAATATAAGAGCAAGGAGGTTATGATGGAGCTGTATAAAACACTGGTTAGGCCACAGCTGGAATACTGTGTGCAGTTCTGGTCGCCACACTACAGGAAGGATGTGATCGCGTTAGAGAGGGTGCAGAGGAGGTTCACCAGGATGTTACCAGGGCTGGAGCGCTTCAGCTATGAAGAGAGACTGGGCAGATTGGGTTTGTTTTCCTTGGAGCAGAGGAGGCTGAGGGGGGACATGATTGAAGTGTACAAAATTATGAGGGGCATAGATAGGATGGATGCTGAGGAGCTTTTTCCCTTAGTAGAGGGGTCAATAACTAGGGGGCATAGATTCAAGGTAAAGGGCGGGAGGTTTAGAGGGGATTTGAGAAAGAACTTTTTCACCCAGAGGGTGGTTGGAGTCTGGAACTCACTGCCTGAAAGGGTTGTGGAGGCAGAAACCCTCACAACATTTAAGAAGCATTTGGATGTGCACTTGAAATGCCATAGCATACAAGGCTACGGGCCAAATGCTGGAATATGGGATTAGATTAGACAGGGCTTGATGGCCGGCGCGGACACGATGGGCCGAAGGGCCTCTATCCGTGCTGTATTAATCTATGACTCTATGACTCTAAGGAGCAGCAGTTGGGCCTGTGAGAGGGGATCCACAAAGAAAGCCTTCCCCAGTCCATAGAGTGTACAGGCGTAGGGTGAGTTTCCTAGATCTGTCTGAGGAACTGTGCATGAAGAAGCTGTGCCATCCCTAGCTGCCCTTGAAAAGGTGGTGGTGAGCCTTCTTCTTGAACCACTGCAGTCCGTATGATGAAGGTGCTCCCAAAATGCTATTAGGTAGGGAGTTTCTGCTTTCTGCTCTGGTCAGGTTATTGAATCTTTTCTTGCATTGAATCCAGGTGATGGAGATAATGCTCCTAGTGCTGATTACCTCTGCCAACCCTCTCCAGAGCTATTGAATGTTCTGTTTTTGGCATCTTTTACTCATCATTTGTCTGTTGTGTTTTTATTGTAGCCTCTTGGCACTGACGAGGTCCTCAACTTGCTGCAGTGAAGTCCCAAGGTGGATCTGCTGCAGCATGCAACCCATAGTAGGGATGATAACAGGTCCATGCAACTGCTTCCTAGGTATCAATGGTAAGCAGTTTAAGCACTTTATCTGAGTGTGAGATAACGTGCCTGTAAGGGGTTGAGATGCTTTGGTACAGTACATCTTTGAAAGCTGTGACTGACTCCTCTTACCTTACCTGACCTGGTGTGGAGTTGTTCCATTGGCACTAACTTCTCTGGCCAGCACTGGCCAATGCTATTCTCTGTTGAGTGTTGTGCTGCTTGAAACCAAACAGTGTGTCCCTCTGTTGACTGAGTTTTGACAGAAGCACTTCTAAAACTTCATCAGGTTTCAGATAGATATTGCTTGCAATACAAATTCTCTCATTTGCTTACTACAAATTTTCTCATGTGTTAACTCCTTAAAGTTGCTGCAACCCTTTACATGCTGCAGGAGATTGAACATTCCTGTCCCCTAAGTGGCAAGCTCTCTAGCAGAGACAATGGTAGCACTGGGAGCTTGCCATGATTATTCAAATTGGCCTGGCTCCAGAATCGGCAGCGAGGCCAGCTCACCTTACTTTGGGTAAATGTTGTTCCTTCATTATTCAATTCGGGTTTTCTAGCCCCTAGGGTCCAAACATTGCAATAAAGCAGTGTAGCCAGAACATTGGGCTCAGGAGTAGGCACAGCCAGAACAGATGATTTGGAATCCTCCAGCATAAATCAAGAGACTTGCAAGGTGCACAATTTTCCTGTTGCCCTTCTTTAGCTTAAAGTGGGACTGTGATTATGGAGGGATACAAGAAAAGCCACACAAAATGCACAATCAACACAATTACATTTTAGCAGTGCAATTATATCTTCTGATATGATTTCCAGCACAGCATTTTAAAAATTAGAGTTTGTTAAACACTTATTTGTGAAACAGTAGTAGGTCTTTAATATTTTAATCTGTTACAATTTGTAAAAATCCTTTATGGCCAATGGTTCATGCAGTATGAATGGTTCATGCAGTATGAAGGTGCTGCCAAGAATTTGCATCAGGACTGTGTATGTGGATACATAGTAGGCCAGTATTCCACTGTTGACTGTGATACAGCATGTTAATATATTATTGGCATCATTAAATTAATTCTGCATATATCTATTCTGCAAAATAGTATTCCTGCTCAGGACACTGACCAAGTCTTTGACAATGTTATTTCCTTTGCTGCTATCAGTTAAGCAGTGCAAGCAGATTTTTTTGTTGCAAAAAGCAAACACAAAACATTGAGAATTCAACCCCAAATGAGATTGACACTTTTCCATTTTCCCTGTAATTTTTCATAAGCTCTCTTCTCTGAGACAGGCATGTAAATCACACATTATTTCCCTGATAAATGTGTCAACCCTAATTGTGCTTGAGTTCTCAGTGCAGAGCTCAGAATTGAAACTTGTATGACAGCTAATTAGGTTTCTATTTATGCAATGACATGCCTCTTAAAACTATGATTAAATTGTTTGATTTGAGCAATATCGCTTTAGTGTTGGTGTCAGATTTACAATTTTGTTTTTTAATTAGTCAGAATCCTATGCCTACTCCCACGCTTGTAGTTTTTTATCCAGGAATTCCTTTATCAGCCTTTAAATAAGATAGATAGATAGATTGTGTGGTTCATTTATGTAGTTTCAGTCTTTTGCATAAAGAGACTAGAAGGACTTTTGTTCCAAAGTATGAGGGGAAAAAATTCATTGCCTTAGTGCCGTCCATTAACACCAGTAGATGGCGCTAATGCAGCGTTGAGACCAGTACCGACAGGGCGAGGCGAATCCTGTGCCGCAAGCCAAATTGGGACACCCCATAGCGCTGCTGGTAACAACTATCACCAGGGACATCAACACCAGGGAAATTGTGACATCAGTGAGTGTGCAACGCTCACTGAATGCCTGATTTACCAAATTGCTTTTCGCCACTTACCTCACCGCCTGGAGTATACACCAACAGGGAGAGCTGGAGTGCAGTACCAGGAAGCTAGCTGCAGGGACATTATTTAAAGGGATCATCAGTATTTGCTCGCACCTGTCAGGTTAGTGTCAGTGGCTTTTTGTTAGTTTCAGCTATTGCAACAGTTTCATTGAGTAATTTCAAGGTTCTTTTGTATCAGGAATCTTGTGGCAAGTACAAAGTAGCTACATTTCTTCTTCAAAGATTCAAACTGCAACACTTGGTAAGATTAATAGGGGCTGTACTGGCATGCCACTGGCATGGCGGAGGGAGCGTAGGCAGCGAGAAAGAGGGGAACATGTGTACAGATGGAAAAGGATGAGGACAAGGAGAAAGAAGTCGAGGAACAGGAGGGAGGGAGGAGGCAGCCGGACAATCGGGCTTCCAGATGGGCAGCCCATGATGTGGTGTGCCACCTCCCTCCACACATTGTGGTAGACTTGTGGCAAGGGCCTCCTGCCAGTTGGTGGGTATAGGACTGCCCACCTTCTAACCAGCAGTAAAACCAATGCATCCAAAGCTTCATGGGAAAACCTGCAGGCATTCTCCCTGGGGTGCCAATCTGCCATGAGGATTCATAAATAAGTGCTCCTCCTTGTCTTTCTTCCTATGGTTGTTGAGGCAGCTGCACAGCCAAAACTGCTGAGAATGAGATGCTGTAGCATCAATGAACCTCCCCTTTAAGTAGTGAAAAAGCCTGTAGCAATCATGAGTTGTGATTAAACTGTACCCGATATTGGCCCAACCTTTAAGTGAAACACCAATAGGCTTAGGTTTTTAGACTTGATTTAAGACTCCAATCATTTTATTGAGCAGTGAGGATGAATTTTGCGTGCAGTCTAGAGCATTTTCACCTGGTGCTAATTCACCTTCTTTTGTCCTAATATTCTGTGGCTATAACGAATTTATAGCACCAAAGGATTTATTAAGAAGTTACAATATAGGTAGTAAAGATGTTAAAAAGCAGTAGTACAATTGTAACATACTAGATAAGACATTGAGATTAATCTGGCAAAGTTAAACACCCACAAGGTTCCAAGATGATTCATCTCAAATGGCCTTATGATAATACTTGAGTGGTTCACTTTTGCACCGAGAATATTCGAACATATAGAAACATAGAAACATAGAAGATAGGAGCAGGAGTAGGCCATTCGGCCCCTCGAGCCTGTTCCGCCATTCAAGGAGATCATGGCTGATCATCCAAACTCAGTACCCTGTCCCTGCCTTCTCCCCATATCCCTTGACCCCTTTAGCTTTAAGAAATATATCTAACTCCTGCTTGAATATATTTAATGAATTGGCCTCAACTGCCTTCTGTGGCGGAGAATTCCATAGGTTCACCACTCTCTGGGTGAAGAAATTCCTCCTCATCTCTGTCCTAAATGGCTTACCCCTTATCCTTAGACTGTGACCCCTGGTTCTGGACTCCCCCGCCATTGGGAACATCCTTCCTGCATCTAGTCTGTCTAGCCCTGTTAGAATTTTATAAGTTTCAATGAGATCCCCTCTCATTCTTCTAAACTCCAGCGAGTATAAGCCCAATCGACCCAATCTCTCCTCATACGTCATTCCTGCCATCCCAGGTATCAGTCTGGTGAACCTTCGCTGCACTCCCTCCATGGCAAATGCATCCTTCCTCAGATAAGGTGACCAAAACTGCACACAATACTCAAAAGGGGAGAAATTGGGTATAGCCCCGTTTGGGGTGCTAGTTCTGGCAAAGCGCAAAGCCTAGTGCCAGTTGCGATTTAGCGCCACCTGGCGCGATATTGGGTTGCAGCGCCCCTAAAGGTGATTGCGGCGCTAAATCAGGCGCTGCACGCTACTCTTAAGGCGCTAACCCAGCGGCGCAACCCAATTTCGCAGTGGCGGGGCGCAGCGAGGGTGCTGTCAATAATCACTTTCCCTGAGACACTGTGGCGCCGGCCAGCTCTTAAAGGGGCAGGTCAATTGGCATCACCAGACACACTCACTGCCTTGTAGGCCTTCAAAGCGGTGGGAGCCTAGCTGTGGTGCACCAGCCTAGCAAGACATGGAAAGGGTGAGGCAGAGGGTGGAACAACTCACTGATAGGGCATTGGATGCTTTGGTTGGCACAGTGGAATCAAGGCCAAGGAAGATGGTTGGAATGTGATTTATGTTTTGGACAGTCTCCCGGGTGTGAGAGTAGGTTATGTGTCAGTGTATTAGTTTTGTTTTCTGTTGCCATAGCTTTCTCATGTTTGAAGGAACCACATTTTGTTTAATGAAACACTTTCTTCATTTACAATGGCCATGCCTGCTATTTACATGCATCTTGCCCTTCACAGGCTTGGGGGTATCAGACTGGTTCCATTCCTGTTCTTGGAATGGCAGCAAGCATTCCGTGAGAGGGGCCTAGAAGCTACTTCTGATCAGCCTCTGACGCGCAGCCTGAGAAGAGCTGCTCGCGTAGAAGTTCAGGCCAGCAGGCATCTTCTCAGCCACCGACAGAGATGTCTTGCACCTTATCTGAGGCTGCAGATCTGGCTGAAGCAGCTGGCACAGCTCAGTCACCACCTCCTTTCTAAATCGCAGCCTTCTGACACACTGCTCCTCTGGCATGTTCATGTAGGAAAACTGCTGTCGGAAAACCCTGCCAGCGTAAGGTCTGCTGTGGCGATGTCTGTTGGCCCTCCTCCATCTGGCCATGCCCGCCCCCCCTCTACCAGCGTCTCAGTGCCCTTTCCAGAAGATTCAGCAGCAGGATGTTCCCCTCCAATGCAGCCCCCATAATAAGTGCCCACAGGAAGGTTCCCCATTGTCAAGGCTCACCAACAGCAAGGTGATGGTCAGAAGGCTGAAGATCGTCTGCCTGCACTGGCTCAGTGGTCAAATGGCTCTCAGTGTGCAGCTCAGCAACTCTTTGTAGCTCTCGAGGAAGTCATGCTCCAAAAATGGCTGCCGCTTTTAAACCACACCAGTCCCCTTTAAATAACGCTCCTCCAGCCCGAGAGCGACTTGGTAAGGTCCAGGTAAGATGTCACTATTAGCGCCAGGCGCTACGGAGGGGGGCGCCACTGAATTTCCGGTCCGGGGTGCCCAAAAGCTGTTGCACACTCAAATGACGTCATAATCAGCCTGCGCCCATGAGCGGGCGGCCAGCGCTAAATGCATGCTCAATATGGGGCGAGGCGCTAGGCACCTTGCGCCCACCCGGAAATTGGCTAGCGCCCCACTTCTCGGCCTCTTTAGGCGTTAATCGGTGGCGCTAACAACCGAATTTCTCCCCCAAGGTGTCTTCTCACCAAGGCCCTGTAAAGCTGCAGCAAGGCATCCTTGTTCCTGTACTCGAACCCTCTCGCTACGAAGGCCAACATACCATTTGCCTTCTTAACCGCCTGCTGCACCTGCATGCTTACCTTCAGCAACTGGTGCACAAGGACACCCAGGCCTCGTTGCACTTCCCCTTCTCCCAATCTATTGCCATTCAGATAATAATCTGCCTTCCTGTTTTTGCCACCAAAGTGGATCACCTCGCATTTATCCACATTATACTGCATCTGCCATGCATCTGCCCAATCACCCAACCTGTCCAAATCATACTGGAGTTCATCTGGATCCTCCTCATAGCACACACGCCCACCCAGCTTTGTGTCATCTGCAAACATGGAGATATTACATCTAGTTCCCTCGTCTAGATCATTAATATACATTGTGAATAGCTGGGGTCCTAGCACCGATCCCTCCAGTACCTCACTAGTCACTGCCTACCACTCGGAAAAAGACCTGTTTATTCCAACTCTTTGATTCCTGTCTGCCAACCAGTTCTCTATCCAGGTCAGTACCTTACTCCCAATCCCATGTGCTTTAACTTTACACACTAATCTCTTATGCGGGACCTTATCGATAGCCTTCTGAAAGTCCAAATACACCACATCCACTGGTTCTCCCTTATCTATTTTACCAGTTACATCCTCAAAACATTTCAGTAGATTAGTCAAGCACGATTTACCTTTTGTAAATCTATGTTGACTTTGTCCGATCCTGTCACTGTTTTCCAAGTGCTCTGCTATTACATCTTTTATAATGGACTCTAGCATTTTCCCCACTACCGAAGTCAGGCTTACCAGTCTATAATTCCCCATTTTCTCTCTAACACATTTTTTAAATAATGGCGATAGATTAGCTACCCTCCAATCCATGGGAACTGTGCCAGAGTCTATAGAATTTTGGAAGATGGCCAGCAATGCATCTACTATTTCTAGGGCCACTTCCTTAAGTACCCTAGGATGTAGATTATCAAACCCTGGGGATTTATCGGCCTTCAATCCCGTCAATTTCCCTAACACCATTTCTCTACAAATACTGATTTCATTCAGTTCCTCCCTCTCATTATACCATATGTTCCCCAACATCTCTGGGAGGTTATTTGTGTCCTCCTTTGTGAAGACAGAACAAAAGTATGTATTTAATTGGTCTGCTATTTCTTTGTTCCCCATTATAAATTCCCCTGATTCTGAGTGCAAGGGACCTACGCTTGACTTCACCAATATTTTTCTCTTCAGATATCTATAGAAGCTTTTACAGTCAGTTTTTATGTTCCCTGAAAGCTTACTCTCATATTCTATTTCCCCCCGCTTAATCCTTTTGTCCTCCTTTGCTGAATCCTAAACTGCTCCCAATCCTCAGGTTTACTGCCTTTTCTGGCCTATATATATGTCCTCTCCTTGGATCTTATGCTATCCCTAATTTCCCTTGTTAGCCACGGTTGCGCCACCTTTTTGTTTTATTTTTATGCCAGACAGGGAAGAACAAATTCTGTAGTTCATCCATGCGATCTTTAAATGTTTGCATTGCGTATCTACCATCAATCCTTTAAGTAACGATCCCCAATCCATCCTAGCAAACTTGCGCCTCATACCATCTTAGTTTCCTTTATTTAAATTCAGGACCCTAGTCTCTGAGTCAAATACTTCACTCTCCATCTTAATGAAGAATTCTATCATATTATGATCGCTCCGCTCCAAGGGGCCTTGCACAACAAGATTGCTAATCAATCCTTTCTCATTACATAATACCCAGTCTAAGATGGCCTGATCTCTAGTTGGTTCCTCAACATATTGGTCCAGGAAACCATCCCGTATACACTCTAGGAATTCCTCCTCCACAGTATTGTTACTAATTTGGTTAGCCGAACCTATATGTAGATAAAAGTCACCCATGTTAACTGCTGTGCTCTTATTGCATGCGTCTCTAATTTCCCATTTAATGCCATCCCCAACCTCAGCATTATTGTTTGGGGGTCTGTGTACAACTCCCACTAACATTTTCTGCCCATTGGTATATCTCAGCTCTACCCATACAGATTCCACATCATCAGAGCTAATATCCTTCCTTACTATTGTGTTAATCTCCTCTTTAACCAGCAATGCTACCCCACCTCCTTTTCCTTTTTGCCTGTCCTTCCTGAATATTGAATACCCCTGGATGTTGAATTCCCAGCCTGGGTAACCCTGGAGCCATGTCTCCGTAATCCCAATTATATCATATCCACTTCCATTTATTTGTGCAGCTAATTCATCCACCTTATTATGAATGCTCCTCACATTAAGACACAAAGCCTTCAGGCTTATTTTTTTAACACTCTTAGTCCTTTTAGAATTATTACGTACTGTGGCCCTCTTTGATTTACACCCTTGATTACTCTGCCTTCCACTTTTGCTTTTCTCCTTCCTGTCTTTTGCTTCTATCCTTGCTTCCCTTTCCTCTGTCTCCCTGCACAGGTTCCCAACCCCCTGCCATTTTAGTTTAAACCCTCCCCAACAGCACTAGCAAACACTCCCCCTAGGACATCGGTGCTGGTCCTGCCCAGCTGCAAACCGTCCAGTTTGTACTGGTCCCACCTCCTCCAGAACCAGTTCCAATGTCTCAGGAATTTGAATCCCTCCCCCTTGCACCATTCCTCTAGCCACTTATTCTTCTGAAATATCCTTCTATTTCTATTCTGACTAGCACGTGGCACTGGTAGCAATCCTGAGATTACTACCTTTGAGGTCCTGTTTTTTAATTTACCTCCTAACTCCCTATATTCAGCTTTTAGGTCCTCATCCCATTTTTTACCTATATCGTTGGTACCTATATGCACCATGACAGCTGGCTGTTCACCCTCCCCCTCCAGAATGCCCTGCAGCCGCTCCAAGACATCCTTGACCCTTGCACCAGGGAGGCAACATACCATCCTGGAGCCTCGTTTGCGGCCGCAGAAATGCCTATCTATTCCCCTTACAATAGAATCCCCTATCACTATAGCTCTCCCAATCTTTTTCCTCCCATCCTGTGCAGCAGAACCACCCATGGTGCCAGGAAGTTGGCTACTGCTGCCTTCCCCTGATAAGCCATCTCCCCCAACAATATCCAAAGCGGTATATCTGTTTGAGAGGGGGATGACCACAGGGGACCCCTGTACTGCCTGCCTGCACATATTACTCTGACTGGCGGTCACCCATTCACTTCCTGCCTGTGCAGCCTTTACCTGCGGTGTGACCAATTCCCGAAGCATGCTATCTACAATGCCCTCAGCATCGTGAATGCTCCAGCATGTATCCATTCGCAGCTCCAATGCGGCAATGCCGTCTGACAGTAGCTGCAGCTGGTTACACTTCCCGCACACATCATCGTCAGGGACACAGGAAGTGTCCCTGATTTCCCACATAGTGCAGGAGGAGCACGCCACAGGGCCGAGCTGTGCTGCCATGACTTACCCTTTAATTAATTCAAATTAAATCAAATCAATACCAGCAATTACACTACAATTAAATGACATACTCAAGTGCCCTTTTTCACTAGCACTCCTTGCTACACAACAGAGACCTTAGAAACTATAAACCACAAAATTTAAGTTTGGAAAAAAGCGAGAAAGAGAGAAATACTCACCAACCAATCACTTACCTGCTTTCTGGTGATGTCACACTTCAATTACTTTTTACTTCATTGCCGTTGTAGCCCCGGCTCACCTTTGAAATCTTCCGAGGTTTGGCGCTCTCCAGCCACTCCCGCTCACCTTTGAAATCTCCCAAGGTTTGGCGCTCTCCAGCCGCTCTCGCTCACCTTTGAAATCTCCCGAGGTTTGGCGCTTTCGAGCCGCTCTCGCTCACCTTTGAAATTTCCCGAGGTTTGGCGCTCTCCAGCCGCTCTCGCTCACCTTTGAAATCTCCCAAGGTTTGGCGCTCTCCAGCCGCTCTCGCTCACCTTTGAAATCTCCCGAGGTTTGGCGCTTTCGAGCCGCTCTCGCTCACCTTTGAAATTTCCCGAGGTTTGGCGCTCTCCAGTCGCTCTCGCTCACCTTTGAAATCTCCCGAGGTTTGGTGCTCTCCAGCCGCTCCCGCTCACCTTTGAAATCTCCCGAGGTTTGGCGCTCTCCAGCCACTCCCACTCACCTTTGAAATCTCCCAAGGTTTGGCGCTCTTGAGCCGCTCTCACTCACCTTTGAAATCTCCCAAGGTATGGCGCTCTCCAGCCGCTCTCGCTCACCTTTGAAATCTCCCGAGGTTTGGCGCTCTCGAGCTGCTCTCGCTCACCTTTGAAATTTCCTGAGGTTTGGCGCTCTCCAGCCACTCTCGCTCACCTTTGAAATCTCCCGAGGTTTGGTGCTCTCCAGCCGCTCCCGCTCACCTTTGAAATCTCCCAAGGTTTGGCGCTCTTGAGCCGCTCTCACTCACCTTTGAAACCTCCCGAAGTTTGGCGCTCTCCAGCCACTCCCGCTCACCTGTGAAATCTCCCGAGGTTTGGCGCTCTCGAGCTGCTCTCGCTCACCTTTGAAATCTCCCGAGGTTTGGCGCTCTCCAGCCGCTCTCGCTCACCTTTGAAATCTCCTGAGGTTTGGCGCTCTCCAGCTGCTCTCACTCACCTTTGAAATCTCCCGAGGTTTGGCGCTCTCCAGCCGCTCTCGCTCACCTTTGAAATCTCCCGAGGTTTGGCGCTCTCGAGCCGCTCTCGCTCACCTTTGAAATCTCCCGAGGTTTGGCGCTCTCCAGCCGCTCTCGCTCACCTTTGAAATCTCCCGAGGTTTGGCGCTCTCCAGCCGCTCTCGCTCACCTTTGAAATCTCCCGAGGTTTGGCGTTCTCGAGCCGCTCTCGCTCACCTTTGAAATCTCCCGAGGTTTGGTGCTCTCCAGCCACTCTCGCTCACCTTTGAAATCTCCCGAGGTTTGGCGCTCTCCAGCCGCTCTCGCTCACCTTTGAAATCTCCCGAGGTTCGGCGCTCTCCAGCCGCTCTCGCTCACCTTTGAAATCTCCCGAGGTTTGGCGCTCTACAGCCACTCTCGCTCACCTTTGAAATCTCCCGAGGTTTGGTGCTCTCCAGCCGGTCCCGCTCACCTTTGAAATCTCCCAAGGTTTGGCGCTCTTGAGCCGCTCTCACTCACCTTTGAAATCTCCCGAAGTTTGGCGCTCTCCAGCCACTCCCGCTCACCTGTGAAATCTCCCGAGGTTTGACGCTCTCGAGCTGCTCTCGCTCACCTTTGAAATCTCCCGAGGTTTGGCGCTCTCCAGCCGCTCCCGCTCACCTTTGAAATCTCCCAAGGTTTGGCGCTCTTGAGCCGCTCTCACTCACCTTTGAAACCTCCCGAAGTTTGGCGCTCTCCAGCCGCTCCCGCTCACCTGTGAAATCTCCCGAGGTTTGGCGCTCTCGAGCTGCTCTCGCTCACCTTTGAAATCTCCCGAGGTTTGGCGCTCTCCAGCCGCTCTCGCTCACCTTTGAAATCTCCTGAGGTTTGGCGCTCTCCAGCTGCTCTCACTCACCTTTGAAATCTCCCGAGGTTTGGCGCTCTCCAGCCGCTCTCGCTCACCTTTGAAATCTCCCGAGGTTTGGCGCTCTCCAGCCGCTCTCGCTCACCTTTGAAATCTCCCGAGGTTTGGCGCTCTCCAGCCGCTCTCGCTCACCTTTGAAATCTCCCGAGGTTTGGCGCTCTCCAGCCGCTCTCGCTCACCTTTGAAATCTCCCGAGGTTTGGCGCTCTCCAGCCGCTCTCGCTCACCTTTGAAATCTCCCGAGGTTTGGCGCTCTCCAGCCGCTCTCGCTCACCTTTGAAATCTCCCGAGGTTTGGCGCTCTCCAGCCGCTCTCGCTCACCTTTGAAATCTCCCGAGGTTTGGCGCTCTCCAGCCGCTCTCGCTCACCTTTGAAATCTCCCGAGGTTTGGCGCTCTCGAGCCGCTCTCGCTCACCTTTGAAATCTCCCGAGGTTTGGCGCTCTCCAGCCGCTCTCGCTCACCTTTGAAATCTCCCGAGGTTTGGCGCTCTCCAGCCGCTCTCACTCACCTTTGAAATCTCCCGAGGTTTGGCGCTCTCCAGCCGCTCTCGCTCACCTTTGAAATCTCCCGAGGTTTGGCGCTCTCCAGCCGCTCTCGCTCACCTTTGAAATCTCCTGAGCTTTGGCGCTCTCCAGCCACTCCCGCTCACCTTTGAAATCTCCTGAAGTTTGAGAAGAGGAGGAAGCGGAAGAAGGAAAGCAACCCAAACAGCCCCTTTCTGGCCAGGATATCTGGGATCAAATCATCCGCCTGCAGTACCAGAAAACACAATTCAACTCCCCTATCAACATTTGTCCCACACCTTACCTTCCCTCTGTTCTGACCATCACAGCATCCTCTTGGCCACAATGCTGAAATAATAGCCACCACAAAACAAAGGCATAGAAATTGGGTTTTGGCTTAGCCAGGGCTTTAGCGCCGGAAATTAGTGCCGGCGCTAAGTCCCCTGCGCGCGCCAAAAATTCAGTGGCGCCGCGCCCAAATGGCTGCCGGCGCTACTGAAGGGTCTTAGCGCCTGGAAAAGGGCGCTAACTGCCGTTTCGTGCCGCAATTCCGGCGCTGCGGCACCCGATGCGGTGCGGCAGGCTGGGGAAGTGCAGGCCTCCTCCTTCCGTTCAGGAGGAGCTGCCTGCACCCGGCCGCGGCCCGTGCAAATCTGCTTAAAAATGAGCCCGGCACCTCGGACAAGTGCCGGGCTTGCATCTGTTCCGGGGGGTGGGGGAGAGAAGTCCGGGGAGGGAGCTGCGGGCAGGCGGCCGGCGGGAAAGCGGCCGGCCGCCGCGGGGCCTTTAATGCGCTGGCGCTAACTGCAGTAAGGCACCTCTGACAAAACGCTGGTTGCGGCTGCCACGGGCGAGGTGGCCGCAACTCAAGTTCGGGCGGGTTACCACGGCAACCGGGACGCTGCACACACCGATGACGTCATCGGTGCCGGCGCAGCGCTACCGGAGCAACGCCGATTTAGGGCCCCAGGGAATTTCACTACTGGCCATAACTCCGGCGCAAGGCCCTCTAGCGCCTCAAATGAGGCGCTAAGGCTACTGAATTTTCAGCCGAAACTTTCCAATTCAACTTTATCCACATATGCATCCAATATGACATCAAAAAAATCAACTAATTATCCTTATGCATTCCCTTAGTGGCTGTCTTGCATGTGCCTTTGCCTATCCTAGTGCTCTTACAACGTGCTACCCCACTGGCTGCAGCATAGCTGGTGGAAGGCTGCTGACTTTCAGTTGGGGACACTACAGATGGCCTTGCAGGATGACCTCAAGTAGCTGGTGGCTGGGAGTGAGAAATCGAGTGATGGTGTTTCTTCTTCTTCATCACTCTCCTCTCCCTCTTGTTGGTCAAACACTGGAATTCTTGTGTGTCTGAAATGAGGTAGACAGAAGAGTAAGTTTGTGATGAAGGGAGCGGGGTAAAGCAAGAGGTGCACGCTTACACTATGCGCAGCTTGTAAATCAGAAGAGATTGTGCGATGAGGGGGGAAGAGGGATGTGAGAAGGCTAAGAGTGGCCAGCACCGTCTCCTCCAAGGGGGTGAGGTGAAGCTAGGAATGGGAGATGTGCCTCGTGTTTGGTAGAGATTGTTGGTAGGTGAGTGATTGGGGGGTCGTGCATTGAGCAGTGTGAGGGGCTAGTGGAGCAGTTGGTAGGAGACGGCTTTTAAAGATGCATTCACTGACATTGACCACTCATGTGAGGTCATGAAACTTCTTTGGGCACTGGAGCCAGGTCCTGGGGGCCGACACTGCTGGCAGTGATGGCCTCGGCTATCTGGTCTCACATCCTTCTTTCTGGAGGGCCTCTTACCCCCCTGTGGGTAGAAGACCTCTCTTCCAGTGTTGACCCCCTGCACAAAGCTGGAGTGCAGTGTCCAAAACCCTGGGTGCCCTTTCCTTGGCCTGTTGAGCCATTTGTGTTAGTGCTAAAGAACTATTGGAATTTTTTTATGAGCAGAAGGCAGTTCAGCTTTAAGAACTGCAGACTGCCTTTTGCTGAAGGATTTCTTTTTTTGCAGAAGGCAATTCAGCTTTAAGAGCTAGAGACTGCCTTGAAAAGGAGCAGGCTAGCTTTAAGTAAACCCAGCCTCGCTCCAGCAATGCAAACTTGGGACCCCTGCTGAGCGCACAGCCTTTCAGTTGTGCGTTAGTCGCTAGGCTGTATGCTCCTATCATGTTAATTTTGAGGCAGCACCAAATTGACTGCACTTTCTGAAAGGGCACGGGCATATCTCATATCGTGGATCCCATGCCCATTTTTGGGTCTTATCAAATTTCACTGCCAGGGTGTCTCATTACTTGGACACATCAAGGATGCAGTATTATAACAAGATTTAAGCAATCTTTAGCTGAGGGTTAACAACGTTCTTCAGTAAGCCTGTAAACTAGGTAGATAGATAGATAGATAAATAGATAGATAGATAGATAGATAGATAGATAGACAGATAGATAGATAGATAGGATATTGAGCTTGTTAATTCTTACTGTGAAGGTTTTAAATATTTTACTTCTATTATTTATTTATTCACTTTTATTTCCATACAAAACAAGACATCAAAGGAAAAGAAAATATTGTGCAAGATAATTTTACGAATGAACACACACTAAATTTAAGGGCACTCCATCAAAATGAAATGAATAAATATGTCAAAGATGACATACAACTGTGCTTACTATCAAATTCAGTAAAAATAGCATATTGCTATTTGTATATGCAATTAGATGCCTACAGTACAAATATTGTTATCCTATTGAATTTTGGTTATTTTGTTTAGATAATTCACTTACAATAATAGTAAATAAGTAAAAACAGCACTGAATCAGTAAACTAACTTGATATACAGTACATGCAAAATGCTAGATACATCTGTACTGTCACAAGATACTTATGGATGAGAAAAGCTATTCTGCTTCATTTAACCATCGAGAACAACCCTATACTCCCCTCGTTGCTACATATAATTGTTACTTAAATGATTCCAGAGTTTTTGCCCCCAACACTGCATGGAAGTCCATTATAAATTTCATGCTGCATGAAGAAGAAGCTCCAGATATCAGTCTTAAAGTTACATAGGATTACATGCTGGCGTTTATGCTCCACTCACGCCTCCTCCCATCTTTCTTCATCTAAATCTATCAGCGTCACCCTCGATTCCCTTCTCTATGCTTGTCCAGCCTCCTCTTAAATGCATCTATACTATTCGCTTCAACCACTCCCTGTGGTAGCGAGTTCCACATTCTCACCACTCTTTGGGTAAAGAAGTCTCTTCTGAATTCCCTTTTGGATTTCTTGGTGACTATCTTATATTGATGACCTCTAGTTATGCTCTTCCCACAAGTGGAAACATTGGGCAGGATTTTCATTGGGCCGTGGAGATGGGTTTGGAGGCATGTGGGGGGTTAAAATCTCGAAATCGGGGGGCACGAACCCATCCCGCCCACAACCCGCCTCCATGCCAGTTTCAAAGGAGGCGGATACCCGACCTGTGCTGGGACCCGCCTCCCAGAGGCGGGAAGGGGATTAGTGCCAATTAACTGCCTGTTAACAGGTAGTTAACAGGCAGTTTTTAGCCTAATCCCTATTTTTATTCCTGAAGTGTGGGATTCCCGATGGCTCCAAACCACGCCAAGTTAGCGAGGCGGACCGTCGGGCTGAAGGGCTTGAAGGGTTCGAGATGTCCGGTGTTCAGGTGAGTGATGGGTGCATGAGTGCAAAGGTAAGTGTGTTTGGTGTGTGTAAAGTGTTTAAAGAAGTTTTACTTACCTTTACTTACCTTTACAGCCTTCCTTCCTTCAGGTCTCGGGAGTCTCTCATCTCACCGGCACAGAAAGCAGAATGGCCGCGAGCTGTCAAAAGTTGCAGCATTCAGCTTTCTGTTCTGGAGAGACCTCTAAATCAGCCTGAGAGGAAGGAATTAACTTAGTGTACAGATTGTCAGTGTTTGACAGCTTCAAAGAGCTGTCAAACGCTGATATTTCATCTGTCAAAAGCTCTTGACAGATGAAATGTCAATCTGTGACCTCACCTGTTGCCGGGTGGCCCTTAATTGGCCTGCTGAGCCCGCTGGGAGGGCTTAACAAGGTCAATCAAGTGAAAACCGCATGGGTTGGCCACAACTCGATGAAGGCGGGACTAGAACCCCAAAAGCTGTAGTCCCGCCTCCTACACGCCTCCAGTATCAAAATCCAGCCTATTCTCTCTGTATCCATTCTACCAAAACCTCTCATAATTTTAAAGACCTTTACTCGGTCATCCCTCAGCCTTCTTTATTCAAGAGAAAAGAGACCCAGCCTGTTCATCCTTTCCTGATATGTACATCCTCGCATTTCTGGTATCATCCTTGTAAGTCTTCTCTGCACCCTCTCCAGTGCCCCTATATCCTTTTTGTAATATGGCGAACAAAACTGCACACAGTATTCTAAGTGTGGTCTAACCAAGGTTTGATACAGGTTTAGCATAACTTCCCTACTTTTCAATTCTATCCCTCTAGAAATAAACATTAGTTTCTTTTTTTATGGCCTTGCTAACCTGTGGTGCAACTTTTAGTGATTTGTGTATTTGTACTCTGAGATCCCTTTGTTCCTCAACCCCACCTAGACTCGCACCCTCCAAGTAAAAAGTGACCTCCCTATACTTCCTACCAAAATGTAATACCTCACATTTATCTATGTTGAACTTCCTTTGCCAATTCAATAGCAAAATATTGTGGATGCTGGAAATCCGAAATAACAATAGAAAATTCTGAAAATACTCAGCAGGCCAGGCAGCATCCGTGGAGAGAGAAGCAGAGTCCATTATAAAAGATGTAATAGCAGAGCACTTGGAAAACAGTGACAGGATTGGACAAACTCAACATGGATTTACAAACGGTAAATCGTGCTTGACTAATCTACTGGAATTTTTTGAGGATGTAACTGGTAAAATAGATAAGGGAGAACCAGTGGATGTGGTGTATTTGGACTTTCAAAAGGCTTTCGATAAGGTCCCGCATAAGAGATTAGCGTGTAAAGTTAAGGCACATGGGATTGGGGGCAAGGTATTGAATTGGATAGAGAACTGGTTGGCAGACAGAAAGCAAAGAGTTGGAATAAATGGGTCTTTTTCCGAGTGGCAGGCAGTGACTAGTGGGGTACCACAGGGATCGGTCCTTGGACCCCAGCTATTCATAATATATATTAATGATGATCTAGACAAGGGAGCTAGATGTAATATCTCCAAATTTGCAGATGACACAAAGCTGGGTGGGCGTGTGTGCTGTGAGGAGGATACCGAGAAACTCCAGGATGATTTGGACAGGTTGGGTGATTGGGCAAAAGCATAGCAGATGCAATATAACATGGATAAATGTGAGGTTATCCACTTTGGTGGCAAAAACAGGAAGGCAGATTATTACCTGAATGGCAATAGATTGGAAGAAGTCCAAGTGCAACGAGACCTGGGTGTCCTTGTGAACCAGTCGCTGAAGGTAAGCATGCAGGTGTAGCAGGTGGTTAAGAAGGCAAATGATATTTTGGCCTTTGTAGCGAGAGGGTTTGAGTGCAGGAGCAAGGATGTCTTGCTACAGTTGTACAGGGCCTTGGTGAGACCACATCTTGAGTATTGTGTGCAGTTTTGGTCACCTTATCTGAGGAAGGATGTTCTTGCCATGGAATGAGTTCAGCGAAGATTCACCAGGCTGTTACCTGGGATGGCAGGAATGACATATGAGGAGAGATTGGGATGATTGGACTTGTACTCGCTGGAGTTTAGAAGAATGAGAGGGGATCTCATTGAAACCTATAAAATTCTGACAGGACTGGACAGACTAGATGCAGGAAGAATGTTCCTGATGGTCGGGGAGTCCAGAACCAGAGGTCACAGTCTAACGATAAGGGGTAGGCCATTTAGGACAGAAATGAGGAGGAATTTCTTCACCCAGAGAGTGGTGAACCTGTGGAATTCTCTCCCACAGAAGGCAGTAGAGGCCAATACATTAAATATATTCAAGAAGGAGTTAGTTATATTTCTTAAGGCTAAAGGGATCAAGGGGTATCGGGAGAAAGCAGGGACCGGGTACTGAATTTGGATGATCAGCCATGATCGCATTGAATGGCGGAGCAGGCTCGAGGGGCCAAATGGCCTACTCCTGCTCCTATCTTCTATGTTTCTATGTTTCTATGTTTCACAATTTACATTTACGATTTAGGCTTTGGAATCAAAAACACAATTTCTAAATTTGCAGATGATACCAAATTGGGGGGGATAGTCAATACTGAGGTGTACTGCAACAAATTACAGGAGGACATTAATAAACTTGCAGAATGGGTAAATAATTGGCAAAGGAATAACAACAGAGAATGCTGGAAATACTCAGCAGGTCAGGCAGCATCTGTGGAGAGAGAAACAGAGTTAACGTTTCAGGTCTGGGACCCTTCATCAGAACTGGAAAAAGCTGGAGATGTAAAAGATATTAAGCAGGTGCAGAGATGGGGGAGCGGGGGAGGGCGGGTGTTAGGAGCGGAGGAAGGAATTGAAAGAACATACTGTGAAAATATTGCAAATGGGAATGGCAAAATCATACAGCATGAAAAATGGGGGCAGGGATTATTATCTGAAATTGTTGAGCTCGATATTGAGTCCGGAAGGCTTAAAGTGCCTAATCGAAAGATGAGGTGCTGTTCCTCGAGCTTACGTTGAGCTTCATTGGAACAATGTAATAGGCCGAGGACAGAGAGATCAGAGTGGGAGTGAAGCGGAGAATTAAAGTGACATGCGACCGGAAGCTCAGGGTCACCCTTACGGACTGAACGGAGGTGTTCTGCAAAGCAGTCGCCCAATCTGCATTTGGTCTCCCCAATGTAGAGACCGCATCGTGAGCAGCGAATACAGTATACTAAATTGCAAGAAGTACAAGTAAATCGCTGTTTCACCTGGAAGGGGTGTTTGGGGCCCTGGATAGTGGGAAGGGAGGAGGTAAAAGGGCATGTGTTGCATCTCCTGCGCTTGCACGGGAAGGTGGCAGGTGAAGGAGAAGGGCTGTTAGGGGTGACTGAGGAGTGGACCAGGGTGTAGTGGAGGGAGTGGTCCCTTCGGAATGCTGAAAGGGGAGGTGAGGGGCAGGTGTGTTTGGTGGTGGGATCACATTGGAGGTGGCAGAAATGGCGGAGGATGATCCGTTGAATGTGGAGGATGGTGGGGTGAAAGGTGAGGACAAGGGGAACTCTATCGTGGTTCTGGGAGGGAGGGGCAGGGGTGAGAGCAGAAGTGCGGGAAATGGAATAGACATGGTCAAGGGCCATGTCAACCGCCTTTTTCCAGTTCTGATGAAGGGTCCCAGACCTGAAACGTTAACTCTGTTTCTCTCTCCACAGATGCTGCCTGGCCTGCTGAGTATTTCCAGCATTTTCTGTTGTTATTCCTTTGCCAATTATTTGCCCATTCTGCAAGTTTATTAATGTCCTCCTGTAATTTGTTGCAGTACACCTCAGTATTGACTATCCCCCCCAATTTGGAATCATCCGCAAATTTAGAAATTGTGTTTTGATTCCAAAGTCTAAATCGTAAATGTAAATTGTGAAACATAGAAACATAGAAACATAGAAGATAGGAGCAGGAGTAGGCCATTCGGCCCCTCGAGCCTGCTCCGCCATTCAATGCGATCATGGCTGATCATCCAAATTCAGTACCCGGTCCCTGCTTTCTCCTGATACCCCTTGATCCCTTTAGCCTTACGAAATATATCCAACTCCTTCTTGAATATATTTAATGTATTGGCCTCTACTGCCTTCTGTGGGAGAGAATTCCACAGGTTCACCACTCTCTGGGTGAAGAAATTCCTCCTCATTTCTGTCATAAATGGCCTACCCCTTATCCTTAGACCCTGGTTCTGGACTCCCCAACCATCAGGAACATCCTTCCTGCATCAAGACTGTCCAGTCCTGTCAGAATTTTATAGGTTTCAATGAGATCCCCTCTCATTCTTCTAAACTCCAGCGAGTACAAGCCCAATCGTCTCAATCTCTCCTCATACGTCATTCCTGCCATCCCAGGTATCAGCCTGGTGAATCTTCGCAGTGGTCCCAGCACTGATCCTTGTGGAACACCACTACCCACCTTCTGCCACTGTGAATAGCTACCCTTGACTCCCACTCTCTGCTTTCTGTCTTGAAGCCAGCTAGCAATCCATTCTGCTACTTGTCACCTGACTCCGCATTCTCTGAACTTATTCATTAGTCTATTATGGGGTACCTTATCGAAGGCCATTTGAAAATCTAGATAAATTACATCCACTGCATTATTATTGTCTACTCTGTCTGTTACCTCTTCAAAAAATTCAATAAGGTTGGTCAAGCAAGATTTTGCCGATTAAAATCCATGCTGACTATGTATTATTCTACTTTTCATTGCTAGATGTTCTTCTATTGGCCCAGAAATTTGGGTCGGGGGCTTCCCGCGGGTGCAAGCCCCCGACCCGCACTTACCTTGCGTGCCGGCAGTTGAGCTGTGGCCCCCCGTGGAATTGCGATCCTGGGCCTCCTCCAACTGCCGGCGCGTAGTGCTTGTGTATCCCAGGGGCGCAGTTAGTTTGTAGCGTCCCCTGGGATCATGTGGGCCATGGAGAGCCAATGGTAGCAGGGAATGCTTCATTCATAAGTTTGACAGGAAGACCTGTCAAATCTATAAATACTACAAGCCCCAAAACATCACTAAATCTTCAAATAATTTTTTTTTAAATCACATTTTTAAAATAAACTATAAATTACATGAAATAACTATTTTAAACAATAATTTAAATTTTTGAAAAAATTAATTACATTTTCTAACGGGGCTAAAAATAAACTTACCTTTCTTTAAAGTATTTAAAAATAATAAACCTGTGGAAAAATGTTTTAATTTTAATTAATTCACCACTTACCTTGTAAAAAGCAGACCTTGCGACTGCTTTTTACATGTCTAACTTCTGGAGACTTACCCTCCTGGGAAAACCTGCAAAAAAAGCGTAAGTTCGATGCGCACGTGTAGCCTCTCCTGCACAGGGGAATGGAAGTGCCGGTTTCCCGCGCATGCACAGTGCATGCTGGAAACCAGCACTTCCATTGGGCTTATGGGTGAGTACCCCGTGCGTACTCACCCTTGTGTAATGTTATCTTATATCGAAGTATTAAGAGGCTTACGAGTAGATATCGTTGGGTACTCTTTATTAGGTCTTGAGTCAGTGCCAGCTCGTGTAGTAGTGCCGCATGGCCAAGATGGCTTCCTATTTATCCGACTGCCGTCAAGCAGCTGTCTTTACTACAGCTACCATCAAGCAGCTGTCTTTACTACAGCTACAGTTATCTGTACATCTTTCCCCCTCAACGATGACATAAACAGTAAACACCATAACATAACATAACACATAGAACACATATTAACAACATATAAAAACAGTCAGTGTAACTACTATTAATTACTATTAACAACATGTAAAAACTGTCAGTGTAACTATACCTTGCAATAACTGCCAGTACATATAAACACTACCCACACCCAGAAGTCCATTAGCTGTTTAAGTCTTTCCCTTGTCTATAGGTCGAGTCTAACGACAGGCTTTCTGGTGCGCTGTGACCTGCGTAGCTGAGCGGGTATTTGCTGGGCCAACCCAGTTGTGTCCATTAAGTTCATGTCTGTACCACACGGATCCCTTGTCTCATTGTCACCCCTGTGTACTTCATCACTTTGTGGCATTGCCCTCGTCTCCTCATCACTCTGTCGGATTTCCATCATCAGCTCATCCTCTCTGTCCTCCTGCAGCTGATAGGTCTCGGTGGTTTTCAGTAGGTGCCTCCTGTTTCTGCGATACACATTGCCATTTTCTGTCATGACACTGTATGACCTGGGGGCAACCTGTTGTAGAACGGTGGCTCTTTGATTCCATGGCCCAGGCCCTTCAATGCGAACTACATCCTTCTCCTGTAGAGGCACTAGTGCAGTGGCTGTGCGGCCATGGAGCGTTTTATATTTCCGCTGAAGTTTCTGGGCCTTGTCTGCCCATACCTCATCTCTGTGATCAGGTGTGACATGCCTGGGAAGTCGAGTACAGATTTTGCGACCCAGGAAGAGCTCATCTGGAGACTTCCCACTTTCCAGCAGGGCCGCCCTGTACGGCATCATGGCCAGATATGGGTCAGTGTTGCTGTGTGCTGCTTTCTTTAATAGTCTTTTCACAAACTGCACCCCCTTCTCCGCTTTTCCATTGGCTTGAGGGTAGAGCGGGCTGGAGGTTACATGCTTAAACTCATACTCTGTAGCAAACGACTGTAACTCATGACTGGCATAGGGAGAGTCATTATCAGAGACCAGAGTTAGAGGGATGCCCTGCCTGGAAAAGATTGACTTCAGGTGAGTTATCACAGCTCTTGACGTGGTGCTGGGTAGGAGTGCAATCTCAGGATAATTAGAGTAATAATCAATAACTAACAAATAGTCTTTTCCTTTGTAGTGAAAAATATCAGTTCCTACCTTTTCCCAAAGTTGTGATGGGAGCTCTGTGGTAATGAGGGGCTCTTTTGTTTGCTTGTAGTGATACTCCTGACATGTAGCACACTCACTGATCATCTGGTCAATATCAGAGTTCATGTTTGGCCAGTAGAGTGCCTCACGTGCTCTCCTTTTTGACTTTTCCACACCCAGGTGCCATCATGTACCCTGTGAAGCATTTCTCGTCGCATAGAGATGAGCACTACAATCCTGTCACACTTAAGCAGTAGTCCATTGACCACAGAAAGCTCAGACTGAATATGATAATATTGTTTACATGACCCTTTCTTCCAACCCTCTTGAAGCTTTCTCATCACTTTCATCAGAACAGGGTCCTTTGATATCTCTGTGGCTATCTTTGATAGTTGTTCCTCTGAGGCGGGCAATGCTGCATAGACCATATCCACATGAAGGGCCACATCCTCTTCTGTTTCACTGTTTTGTGTGGCATGAGGCGCAGCCCTGGATAGTGTATCTGCAATGAACATTTGTATCCCTGGCACATAGATGAGCTCAAAATTATAACATTGTAGTCTCATCATTAGGCGCTGTATCCGTGATGACATGTCACACAGATTCTTTTTTGCGATTCCTAGCAGTGACTTATGGTCAGTTTCTAGGATAACCTTGGGAAGTCCATAGATGTAGGTATGAAATTTTTCACACCCGAATGCCAAGCCCAGGCACTCCTTCTCTATTTGCGCATACCGGCACTCTGTAGCCGTCATGGAGCGTGACGCATATGCCACTGGTCGCCATTCTCCTTCATCTTCCTGTAGAAGGACAGCCCCTAATCCATCCTTAGAGGCATCTGTGGACACTTTTGTCCTCTTTTCAGGGCAGAAGAACTTCAGTAAGGGTTCACTTGCTAGAATGTGTAGCAGCCCCTTCCATTCATTCTCATGTTCATGTCCCCATTGGAACTCTGTCTCTTGGTGCAGCAGTTTTCTCAAGTGAGCAGTTTTCACTGCCAGATTTGGAATGAATTTCCCCAGGTAATTAACCATGCCAAGGGCCCGCTGAACCCCTTTCTTGTCCTTCGGTTTTTCCATGTCATGTATGGCCTTTACCTTTGACTTGTCTGGTTGAATCCCATCTGCAGAAATCTTGTCCCCGAGGAATGTGATTTCATTGACGCTGAACTGACATTTGTCTTTATTTAGTTTGAGTCCATACTGCCGTATCCTCTGAAGTGTTTTTTTCCAGTCTGGTGTCGTGCTCTCCCTGAGTGGAGCCCCATACTACCAGATCATCCACGTACACCCGCACACCATCCAGGCCCTCGATGATTTGCTCCATTGCTCTGTGGAAGATTTCTGGGCCGGAGCTAATGCCGAAGGGCAGGCGCTGGTAAGAGTATCGACCAAACGGGGTGTTAAAGGTGCACAGCTTAGTACTCTCTTCATCAAGTTTCAGCTGCCAGAATCCATGTGAGGTGTCCATCTTGGAGAAGAATTTTGCTCCTGTCATTTCGCTGACTATTTCCTCTCTCTTTGGGATTTGATAGTGCTCTCTTTTTATATTAGCGTTAAGGTCCTTGGGATCCATGCAGACATGCAATTTATCACTCTTTTTGGAATTGACGCAAACCATGGAATTTAGCCAGTCAGTCGGTTGCTCAGTCTTCTTTATGACACCTAGTCCCTCCATGCGGTCTAGCCCTTTCCGCAGTTTCTCACAGAGGGCCACCGGAACTCTCCTGGGTGCGTGAATCACAGGTTGTGCGTCATCTCTCAGTTTGATGGAGTATGTAAAGGGCAGTGCTCCGAAACCCTGAAATACATCTGCGTACTTGTGTGTTATAGCATCATGCTTTATATTTGTACTGTCTTGGGGGGCACTCTGCACACAGTTCAGTTCATTAATAGTATAGACTCGTTTTACCAAACCCAAATCCACACATGCCTTATCCCCCAACAGTGACTCATGTCCTTCAGGCACTATAACAAACGTCAATGGGTGAATGCGATTTTTTACCTTAACATTCAGCCTACACGTTCCTTTTGTTTCAATACTTTGTCCATTGTACGCCTTCAAAGCCAATGTCTTGTACAGTATTTTTGGTCTCACTTTGAGATTCCGTGCATCACTCCAGCTTATGAGGTTTGCCTTAGCACCTGTATCTAGCTTGAAGGGAACAATGGTGCCATTTACCAGCAAGGGGGCTATCCAAACTTCAGTCTTTAGTCCTACGGAATGTACTTCCTTTTCCATATCTTTACCCTGTTTTAAGTCATTTTGCACCATTCCAACTTACAAAGTCTCCGATTCCATGTCTTCAGTCTCAATAGCATGCACTGTCTTTTTACCTTCGGTTTTCTCTTCCCAAAAGCACATTTTAGCAAAGTGATTCCTGCCTTTACATTTTGCGCAGTTCTTCCCATAAGCCGGACACTGTCTTGCCACGTGTCTATTGCCGCACCGTCTGCAATCGTATGGCGTCATAGTCCTGAACTCTGTGCATCCTCTTGTGTCCCTTCTGTGTACTACATCCACTGGTAGGTTGTCCAGTCCCAGTGCTCTCACGCCCGTTGCCGTAGTTTTCCCATCAAATTTTTGCGTGTGCATGGCTGAGAGTTCACTAGCATGACATAGTTTTACTGCAGCATCCAAAGTTAAGTCATTGTCCCTAAGCATTCTCTCCCTCACTTTCTTGTCAAGTATTCCGAAAATGACCTGATCACGTATCATCGATTCCTTCAAGTCTCCAAAGTTACATGTTTGTGCTTTTGTTTTTAAGTCCGTCAGAAAAACATCAAAGGATTCTCCTTGCTTTTGCCCGCGGGAGCGAAAAACAAATCTCTCGAACGTTTCATTCTTTTTAGGTGTGCAGTATTTATCGAACAAATCTATCACCTTGTCCAGGTCATTTTTGTCACCTTCAGCTGTGAACGTAAATGTATTATACAGCTCGATTGCCTGTGAGCCAGCCACTGTTAGCAACAAAGCTACCTTATGTGTTCCAAAGCTAGTCGTGGCGTTGATCGCTGTGAGGTAGAGAAGAAAGCATTGTTTGAATTCGTGCCAATTTTCATCCAGATTTCCTTCAAGTTGCAGGCTAGTCGGTGGTTTTATCCCTTCCATTGTTGTGGTATGCCCGTATCGTGCGTTCTATAAATCCTGGTACCATGTAATGTTATCTTATATCGTAGTATTAAGAGGCTTACGAGTAGATATCATTGAGTACTCTTTATTAGGTCTTGAGTCAGTGCCAGCTCGTGTAGTACTGCCGCATGACCAAGATGGCTTCCTATTTATCCGACTACCGTCAAGCAGCTGTCTTTACTACAGCTACCGTCAAGCAGCTGTCTTTACTACAGCTACAGTTATCTGGGCCAATGTCTCCTTTAGTAGGGATTCCATTATTTTTTCTACCACCGATGTTAAGCTGACTAGTCTATAATTCCCTGGACATGTTCTATCCCCTTTCTTAAATATAGGTATTACGTTAGCTATTCACCAGCCCTCTGGCACTATACCTTTTTCTAACAAATTATTAAATATGTGTAGTAATGCCTCTGCTATCTCTTCCCTAGATTCTTTTAAAATGCGTGGATGCAATCCATCCGGACCAGGGGCTGGATTTTGTCAGTGTGGGCGGGCTGGGGCATGTCAGGTGGACCCCGACTCCTATGGGAAGTGTTGAAAAGTGCGATTTTCCCCTAATTGGCCAATTGATTTCCTGCATGTGGGAACCACTGGCCCAATTAGTATTTTCATACAGAAAGTCGCCTCTGATGACGTCATCAATGCTGTTGGATTTAAGGCCTGCAAGCTGCCTTGATTCTTCTGGGGACTGCAAAGGCTCTGCAATTCATATGAAGAAGTTGAATTGTGGAAAATGTCAACGATCAAGCAAAAGTGTGCTCCTCGTTTTGATGAGCCCTCCCTCCAAGCTCTGGTGTACGGAACCAGCTGTAATAAGGAGGTGCTGTTCCCTTCCTCAGGGAGAAAAAATCCACCCCAGCAGACAAAAGCTGTGTGGCTACAAGCAGCCCAGGTTGTCAACTCCATTTCAATGAGCCGCAGAACGAGGCTGCAATGCAGGAAGAGGTTTCATGACCTTCTCCGTACCAGAAAAGTGAGTATGACTTTCCCATCACCCTCAATCTGATCCCCATCGCCTCTCCTCACTAGCACTCTGCTTTGCTAACCTCTTCCTCCAAATCCACTCGACACTTACATGCCTGCACCCTTACCCATTCCCTCTCTCTCTATGGTCACATTCACTTAACTATTCGACCATGCAGCCCTCACACTTCCTATCACTGTGATGCCATGACAACAACTACTTACAACACACAGGGAGGGTCCTTTGTATCCTTCTAAGCATCTATGCTATGCATTCACTACACACTCACTCCTTCCATGGTCCATGGAGGAGCTTAGTCGCAAGGGTATTGAAAACATGGTCATTGTTCAGAATAGAATGACATCTCTTAAGGAGCTTCATGCAAGTCCTCTGGAGTAGGACTTCCAGTGCAGAAATGGGTCCTCATGGCTCCCCTGCAGTGCAGCAAGGTGCTGTCAAGCCACTTGCTACCTCTTAAGTGGGGCTCACCCATGAGAGGGAAGTTGGTGGCAGACAACGAGGAAGTGGGGGCTCCTCTCCAAGCGCTCACACGACCATGCCACAGCAAAGCCCTCGGTCAGAGCCCCACCAGAGTCCTCACCCAAATGAGATGGGCGTCTCAGCTCCTGCGCAGCCATAGGAGCAGCAGACTGTTGGCGAGCCTGCACAGGTTTGCCAACCCAGAGGATGCCCGCCAAAGGCGTCGAGACAGGAGCAGCAAGAGAGCGAGCAAGGGGCCTCCACATCTGCTGAAGCCACAGGGGAAGCACCACGTAGGAGCACGCGTAAGAGGAAGATAAAGCACAAGTAATCACAAGGGTAGTCACTTGGGTGCTGTGTTGTTTTGTTTTTGGACCAGCCATCATTGTGATTGTATTATAAAGTGTTTTGATGGCAAATTGTTGAAGTTGTGGCCTGTGTCATTTTGCAAATGGGACTTTCACATTGAGGGCTTAGGGCGCCTTGCGATTATCAGAATGGTGGTCAGAGTGATAGGATTCCGTAGGTTCTTCTCCATTGTCGATGATCTGGTAAGAAGGAGCGAGACTAAAGTGTTTGATTGTGCAGGCTAAGCAAATCTGGCCAGGATGAATGCGTCCCTTGCATCCCGGGCAGCAATATGGTGGCGCTCTGGCATCTTCTAGCCTGTGCATCTTCAGGTGGGTGACTAGCAGCTTGGCGCTCCTGTTGATGCTCCTGCTGTTGGTGCTGCTGTTGCTCATGGTTTTGCTGCTGCCGCGGCTGGTCTTCATCCGAATCTGATGTCCAGCAGGAAAGGAATTAAATGGTCGCCATGCTTCTGGTATATGCCTCAGTTGAGGAAATGCTTAGTCAATGTGGGGAGAGGGGTTTCCAAGGAGGTCACACTGGAGATGGGTGTCAGGCTCCAAACTTCCACAACACTGAGTATGCCTGCTAAAAGTTCCCCCAGACCTGAAACAACAAAGTTCTGTCAGCAGCAAATGATCATCGGTGAAAACTCCTTTGTAATGGTGGAGCTGCAGATGTTCGTAAGCAATCCACTAGTGAGGCCACCAGGGTTACCTGGCATGTTCCAGAGGAGATGTGTAGGATGGGGGAAATGTGTTATAATCAGAAAGGCCTCTCAAAATGGTATTGTAGAGGCAATTAAGTGGTTGTTAAGGGCATTAAGGGCCTATCTCGCCTCTTGGAGGCGGGATGGAAAGCGGATCAGAAAACATGCACTTGGGAAAATTGCTTGGAGGCGGGATGGAGGCGGGAACGGGCCCGCCCGCCAGTTTTGGCGATTTTGAAAACTCGCACGCCTCCAAAGCCGCCTCCTCGGGGCTGGGAAAATCGAGCCCCAGCAGTTTTATCCTCTTTGGCTGGTATCTTACCTGAGGAGGTGCATTGGGGGTGGTACTGCTGGTTTCTGGGCTCTAGTCCTGCCCCTAGTGACGTCTGATGACCTGACGCTATTATCCCTTGATTGGTCTTGTTAAGCCCGCCTTGCGGGCTTGCCAGCCAATTAAGAGAAAGCCAGTGTCAGACGACATCAGTGCATGACGCTTCATCTGCCAGTTTTGTTAAAAGGTGTAGAGGGTGGCGTGTGCCCAGTCAGCTTCACCTCTGACTGTCTCTGAGCGGTTCGAATCGCTCCCACACCCCTGGGTTCTAGACACCGGTCTTAGGTACAGGCGGCGATACAGAAAATTGAGTAGACGAGTGGTTTGGTGCAAGAAAACCAAAATTTTATTAAAAGCAGAATCTTATGAGAAAGACTGGTATGAATACAGGCATAAACAATTACACTTATATGGGAATGGGGAACACACGGCTCATCGAGGGAAACAAATAAATCCCCTTATCCTTATCCCACCCCCTATACCTAACTAGATTAAGCTATGAGGGGCCAGGAATTCATGCTCACCAATCCAAAACCTGTTGCTTTAACTGGCTTGGTTTTGAGGTCCACTCTTTCTGTCCTTTGGGGTATCCCGTCACCACGTGGTCTCAGGGCGCGGTGCTGAAGTTGTTTATGCGAAGCACCCTCCTTTTCTTCAGCTAACGTCGTCGTCGAGTCGCGATGGGTCTTCTTCTTCCTCGGGCGGTTTGGTCGCTGACGGGTTTTTAAAATGGTTGGGGCTCGGTTGGCGGTTTACACTGTTAAACTGATTTTACTACCCATGCTTCGAACGCCAGTTTATTCGTCATGGACGCTGCTATCCATGCTTCGAACGCCAACTTATTCTTCACCTGGGCTATGACTCTGGGGTTTTATTGTCCATGCATGTAAACGCCAACTTATTTCTTCAAGTGCCAGCTTATAACTAGGCGTTTGTCCCCAACACATCTTTCCGCTGCCCTTCTCTGCTTTTACCGTATTCTTCGTCTCGTCTCGGCTCGTCTGCCCGTTTGCGGCCTGTGTGTCCTGTGTGCTTTCGAATCAGGTCCTTTCTCCTCCTGCGTTTGGTCCCAGTGTATTGGGCGTCCTTGGTGTTGAGCGGCGTGGGGAGCGAGAAGAGAGCCCACCACGAGGCCAGGGCATGAGAACGAGAGGCAGCAGGCCAAGGCCACAAGCAAGAGATAAGAGTCAAGAGACCGATCACCACTGATGGGCCTACAATTATAACCGTTCTTCATTCCTTATCTGCATGCCAAATCAGGTCAGTCCTTTGTCTAACTTTTAGCGGGCTCGTTTAAAATGATTACAGCCATTTACTTTAACGACTTCTGGAGTGGTTGTCTCCGGGTCTAATGGCCTCGATGTCCTGGTTGTTTGTCATGGATGAAACTTAATTGTCTCCATCCGGACTTGATGGCTACTGTGAGCTGTTACCGATTAAATATGCAGAAACCTAATGGCCTCGATTTTAGGCCCATTCTAGCTTGATCTGTTTCAAGGCGAATGAATGCATATTCTGTGCTTGCTTTGGCTGTCTGGCCCCACAGAGTCCTTTCACAGATTCCTGCATTTTAAGTTACGCTTCAGGGCCTGCCTGTCTGCAGGGCCTTGCTTTTAAAAGAATCCTGTTGGTTTTGGTCACGAGGTTACAGAAGCCATTTTGGGTACCCTGTTTTTAATAACTTGTCCAAACAGGGTCCCTTGATCCATAATTTTGGTGCATGCGGGAAATTTGAGAACCCTACACTCCCCCCTGTTGATACTAAACTCGCTTTAAGTATCATCCTGATAAGGTGAGCAAAATTTCCGACCCTCCATAGTCAACCTTCCCCTGTAATTACCTATCCAAGATACCCACGACACATGCATTTCCCATTCTATAAAAATGTAGTGTACATAAGCATGCATAGAATAATTCAGTCGTTCAGACACATCCAAGCATGGAGGGGGTTCAACACTCCTGCACCACTTGGTACACATACATCTTTATTAAAACAACACGTTGAAAATCTTTATTAAAAACAACAAAACACAAAAAAAAACAACAACCTTTAATCAGAAATACAAAAAACTCAAACAGGTGTATCTCCCTCCACCTTAACATAATGTTCCTTCCAGGTCCTCTGGTTTCAGAATTCTAGAATTTGATCTTTTCCCTTGCATTGAGTGCATACTAGGTACAATACTATCCCCAGCTGGCAAACCACGAGAATGTGGGAAGCCAGCCTAATCCACGAAGGGACATCTATACTGTTGAAAATGTCCCACCAGGGTGGAATCACAATGTCCAATATCTTAGCCCCTATCTCAACCGTTTTATGCTCTAACGTGTAGAAATGTTTCTGCGAGACTATTACGGCTTTGAGTATCTTGGTAAGGTGTTCTGGAAGAGGGGGAATTTCATAGCCGAAATGCGCTACATACTTTTGCAGGTTGGTAAAATTCTCCTTTACAGTGAGGTGAACAGTAGAGGGTTCAGGAATGGGGACAATTCGTTCCTGGGCCATTTGAACTTCTGCCTCGGGTTTAAAACAAAAATGCTGTCACTTACCGGACACCAGCTATGCTGTCCATGCTGGTAGTGTGGGGCACCCCTGTGGTGACACAATATGTCCCACCTCCTATATATGCTACCTGTGGGGGAACATGGCCTTGTGGCATTGCCTCCATGGTACAATTTATAGGTTTTGCGCCAACAGCTTTAAACCCACACTGTGGTTTCGAATAGGCGTTCAAGTGCTGGGGACACAGTATTATGTGTGCTCCCCGGCTCCGGCACCCCAAGAGGTTAGTACCTGTCACAGCGTGCTACCACTTTATGATGTAAGGTGGGACCGCTGTGAAACAAATGTGTGCAGCCTCTTGAATGACTCCAATATTCTCTACCATGTATACCGGTGCGGGTCAGGCTGTTCTACCCATGTCCGGCATTCTCACTACTACCCCCATGATGGTGTGGTTGGACCGCCCACAATCCACTGGGACTGGGTAGGCCTCGGAAGCTAGCCAGAGTTGACACGGGCTTAATGCATTCTCAAACAGATGGAGGGCTGCGAGGTGCTTGTTGCTGATCCAGGAGGGGACTAAACCCGGCTTTAAATCCTCCAGATTACTGCGGCCCTCGCCCAGCAACCATGCCCCGTACAGCACGCACACCTCGTTCTGCGCAGCCTGGTCAGAAGCATTTCTGTCCTCTCTTATGAGGGCATTTTCAGTCTTTGCGTGCTTCTCCAGCTCTGCTATTATTGCTTTTAAATGTATCGTCATGTAACTCCGAGCCTTCAACCTTGTTTTCATCCATCAATATCTTCCTTAATTGTGTTTTTAAACCATTTACCTGGGTCTACAACTCTATGTCATCCAGACTGTTGATGACAGAGGACCCAGTGTTAAACGCAGTAAAAACATCATTCCATGCTCCCCTTCTCTGTCTCCCCATATTACCAAAGTACTCGCGGTGTGTGGTTTACAGTTCGGTTTTGTCTACATTAGCGAAATCGAACTTGTAAAACTTTCTAAACATGTCCTTTAACAGGGCCTGGTATAGCTGTGCTGTCTCTTTGGGACACCACTCTGGTACGTGTACCTCGGTGAGGTTTAAAATCACGGAGGCTACCGCGTAGTGTACCCCCTGGTACAGTACTTGTTCCGTCGGTACTAGGACCAGCCCATTCCCTGGTCCCTTGGTGGTGGTGGGGCACCCCTCTCTGTGTGTCCTTGCTGCTGGAATCGTGGGCAGGGGCTTCTGGGCCCGTGCCACTAGCTCAGTGGCTTTAACTGGGGCTGGGTAACGTGGGACTATGCAAGTGTGTAGGTGGGAATCCCATTCCACCCCCTTTCCCTTATCCTGCCAAGATGCAGAGAAGATGATGGATATGCCCGTGGGGCAGGCCCTTTTTGACCCCCACATACAGACATAGATTCCCTGTTCCGACTCCCACCACTTATTCCAACATACGCTAGTCCCTTCTTGGGTCCCGATGACCGTCCGGTGGGTGTCGTTCCCCATTCATTCCCTTTCAGCTGTACGGTCCCCCGTGTCTGTGCTCAGCTTCCTGAGCCACCACCACCTTCCCAGGGGAATCTGTCCTTTGCAAGTCAGGCACACGCTTTTCCCCTCAGTGACCCTGACACGTGAGGCCTCAACCTGTATGCTGAGGCAGGGGAGGGAGGCCTCCCCGTAGGTGAACCCGGTCTGGCTGGATTCCCGGGTGGAGTTGGATCCCAACTACCCGGGCCATCTTCCCTCATGGGCGTAGATGGCAGGCTCCTCCGCGTCTTGTTCGCTGCTCCCTGCAGTCACCACTGGAGCCTTTTCTCCCGAGCACCCGTAGATGTGAGAGTCCTCCACGTCACCTCACTTTCCAACGCTCATCCCTAGCAGGGCGAGTAGGAGTACACCCCCCTTCATTCTGAAATCCTCTTTCTGCAAAGAGACACAAGAGCATATAGCCAGGTCCCGAGGAGATTCTCTGGCTTGGGTGAAGCATAGTCGAGTCTCGCGACCTCGACTTAAATACAAACATTCTTAAAATACTACTGCAGTATAAAACTACCCATCACCGTATTTAAACTGAAACTAAACACCCAAACTTAGCAATATAAACTTACGTAAAACTATGTACATCTGCCGCCCGTCTCCGGGTGGCCAGGCTAATCTCTATTCAGGCTGCGGCATACCACTCCCTTCAGCGTGGCCGCATTGTCCTGTACTTTTGGTCCCTCGCAGCCTGTGGCTGCCGGCTGGGGACCTCTGACCTTGGACTTCCCCCTAACTCGGGAGGCCGTCCCTTTAAAATGGGGAGCCAGTGACCATGGTTTCCTTGGCTGGGGCGTCCGTGGGGACCTTCTGAGGACTTTGGCAGGTGGGGTTTTCTTGGCTGGTGGGCCTTTAAGCCGAACTGCTGCCCCCTCCGGTGTGGTCTCTGGGCTTACCACTGCCGCTGGCTGGGGGTTCTCGCCCTCAGGTCACAAAGCTGGTTCCGGGGCGGGGTCTTCGACCTCGGGTCCCTCCTCCTCTAAACCGGGGTTAGGGGCGGGGCCTTCGCCCTCAGGTCCCTCCTCATCTGGAGCCCAGAAGAGTGGAGGGGTGTCCCAATCGGTGGGCGGGATGGCCCCTCCCCTTAAGCAAGCCACAGCACCTGCCTGTGCAGTCTGTGAACTCGTTCCCGCTGCAGGCTGAGGATTTCTATCCTCAGACCTTGCCCCAACTGGCTGCTCTCTCTTTTCGGGCTTAAACAGTTTACACTGATTAATGTGAAACCATTTGGTGCGCTGAGGCATCTTAATGGCGTATACCATGGGGCTGGCTTTGTCTACAATGCTGTAGGACCCCATGTATAATGGTTCCTGACTCCCTACTCGGGCATAGTTCCTCACCATGACCTGATCCCCTACCTCCCACTCGTGGTGTTTTCGGGGTTCTAACAGCAATCGATTACTCTGATGCTGCTTTCCCATGTTCCCAGCCGCCAACTCGTGGACCTGTTTAAGGTGCTCGAAGAGGTTTCTGGCGAACCTGTCCCGGTTTACCTCTCTGAGCTGACCTTCTGTGAGCACCGGGGCTAGTACATGGGTGGGGGTCCGCATAACCCTGCCAGTCATCAGCTCGTACGGGGAGTACCCCGTGTTTTTTGACTGGCTGGCCCGGATCCCCATCAGAACCAATGGTAGGACCTCGGCCCACTTTCTAGGCGAGTCCACCATCTTTTCCTCAACCTTTCCTTTCGGGTCCTATTCATTCTCTCCACAATCCCTGATGACTGTGGGTTGTGGGCCACGTGCCACTTCCCCTCGATGCCTAGCAGCATAAGGGTATTCTGCATTAACAGCCCAGTAAAGTGACTCCCTTGGTCGGACTCCACATACTGTGGTAGCCCCCACCGCGAGAACACCCCCCGGACCAGGATCCTGGCTGTACCCAGAGCTGTGGCTGTTCTGCAGGAGAAGGCTTCTACCCATTTCGTGAACACATCTACCAGGACTAGGCAGTACTTATACCCTCCCTGGGCGGTGGGCAGGGGCCTGATTTAGTCGACCTGTATCGACTGCCATGGTCCCTCTACCCTCCTGATGTGTCCTATAGGTACCTTCCTTTTGTGGGGGTCACAGTTGTTAGCAGCGCACACCAGGCAGCCGGCGCAGAACTCGCGGACATCTTCCCTGAGTCCTGGCCACCATCCCGCCTGTTCCACCCATTGCCAGGTGGTCTCAGGCCCGGGATGCCCCGCTCCTGGACCCTCATGGGCCAGTTGAAGGAATTCCCTCCGGTGTTGCTGCGGCACAACCCACTGTTACCCCCGGAACAGCATGCCCTCTTTGGTGGAGAGGGTTGCTGTGCCATAAGGACACTCTACCCCTTTTCCCTCAGTCACTGTACTGAGGACCGCCTTGAGGACGTGGTCTTGGGCTTGGACCATCTTATGGTCCGGGGCTAAAGCTACCCCTGCATCCCCTGGGTCCCGTCCCTACCTCTGACTGCTGCCATGGGTCTGGACTAATATGGGTCCCAGAAAGTGCCTGTGCGGGCACCCTCCTTAGTGAGCATGTCAGCCTGCTGGTTGCCTTGACTACAGGGTTCTGTGGAGGAATGTGCTTTCACCTTGTGGATGAAAAGTTCCCCTTCCTCCCCCACGGCTGCCAGGATCTTTTCCAGCAGGAGTTTCACTGTGAGCGGTCTCCCATCGGCGGAGGTGTATCCACGGTGGGACCAGATGGCCAGGTACTCCGTACACGAATTGCACGTAAACATGCTGTCCGAGCAAATCGTGTATGGGGTGGGGAAGATTTCGGGGTGTGTAACGACGTACACTTCCGCGGACAGTTCAGCCTGCTGGGTGCTCATGGTGCTGGGGAGCTTAATCGCCAGGGCAATGTTTGCCGCTGGGTCATAAACTCCACACCCCGTGAGGCGCTCGCCTGCAGATACCGTGCTGGAGCTGTCCACATAGATCTCGCGGCCTGTGGGGTGTATCCCGGCCCGTAAACCTATGTTCACTTCCCAAACCCCTTCAATGGAACACCAGGGGGCTGTTCCAGGATATATCAGGTTGGCTGCGAGCTTTGGCTTGCAGAGACCCTTCACCTTTAAGTCCACCTGTGAGAGCAGCAGGGTCCAGCGAGCAATGCGGGCACTGCTCACCGTTCCATCCTTGATCCTCCCATCCAGGAGCATCTGGGTGGGTGTGTGATGGGTTAGGAGGGTGATGGGAGAGGTGCCTGTGAAGATAAGCGATCTTTTCACAGCCCAATGTGTGGCCAAAAGTTGCCTCTCACAGCTGGAGTAGCTCCTCTCCACATCCGTGAGTATCCTGGAGGAGTAGACCACCGGACTCAGCCTGCCATGCCGCTCTTGGAGCAGCACAGCACTCAGGCTGTCCCCGCTGGCTGCTACCTCCAGGAAAAACTCTTTCCTCCCATCTATGACCCCTAGAGCTGGTGCGGTCTGCAAGTCCTTCTTGAGCCTGACAATTGCTGCCTGGCAACCCTCATCCCGAGCCCACTCCACTCCCTTGTGTTGGAGTCGGAGCAGATTGGGCTGCTGTGGCTGCATAGTCTTCAATGAAGTCCCTGCAGTACCCGGTTAGCTCTAGAAATGACCTCACACCTGTGACTGTGTTGGGGACTGGTAACTCTTGTACCGCTTCTCTCCTAGCCTTATCTATGGCCCTTTCTCCAGCGCGTACGGTCAGGCCTAGGAATTTCACCTCCTGCTGGCCAATCTGCGCTTTCTTGGGGTTTAATTTAAAACCCTTTTGCCTGAGCAGCTCCAACAGTTCGGCCAGAAGTGGGCCATGCTCCTCTCTCGAATCAGTGAACAGGAGCAGGTCATCCACATATTGTACCAACTGACTGGGCTGACTGAAATCCTTTAAACTGTTTGCCATGCACTGATGGAAAATGCTGGGGCTGTTGTGGAAGCCCTGAGGCAAACAGTTCCACGTGTACTGTTGCCCTTTAAACGTAAAGGCAAAGTTGTACTGATCCTCCCTCCTTAAAGGGATGGACCAAAACCCGTTGGAAATATCCAGCACCGTGAAAGTGGTTGCGGATGCTGGGATGCTCCCTATCAGGTCTGCAACTGCTGCTACCGTGGGTGCACAGGCTGGGATGTTACTATTGAGCACCCGAGGGTCCACCGTGGCCCTCCAGGAATTGTCCAGCTTTCTAACCAGCCACAATGGAGAGTTTACGTGGGTGGCTATCGGTCTTAGAACTCCCTGCTGTACTAAGGAGGACATGGCTGCTTCCATGTCTGGCTCCGCTTCCCTGGGGAAGTTATACTGTTTCTGTGGTCGGGTCATGTGGTCCCCGTCTACGCTGACCTCAAACCCGTTGACCCTCCCGCAGTCGTGTTTGTGTGTGGCAAATGTGGCTAGGTGGGCCTGCACCAATGCCTGGAACTCCTTTGGGGTGTTACTGACCATGAGCTCGAGGTTATAACCCTCTTTGGGCTTCATGGTGCATTGGGTCCCCTTCCCTTCCTTTCCTGGGATTATGACTACCTCGCCATCCTTTCCTGTACTTGCCCCCCATAGGCAATGATTTCTTAAATCGACCAGGATCCCGTGGCCTACAATAAATCGGCTCCCAGGACCCCTCTTCCACCCTCCACTTCCCACTTCATTAGGACACAGGTCCACTTAGTGCGGAGAGGTCCTAAACGAATGGCGAGCAGGATGGAAAACGAGCTGGCCTGTTCTTTGCCTGTGAATCCCGACAGACTGTATGGGACCCCATTAGATAGAGGCGAGGTGGTGGGGTTAGCTGAATGGACCACGGTGCATGATGCCCCCATGTCCAACAGATAGGTCCCCTTCACCTTTTCTACCTCCATCTCCACGAGGGGTCTTTTCCATTCATCGTACCGAAGGGAACACAAGTAAACAGGCTGCACGGGCTCTAGTCAGGGCTGTGGGTTGGATGGGGCTGATGGGGTCAGAGCTGCTACTCTCCCGTGGCCAGTCAATCAGGACCTCATGGTGTTCAAAAATGACTCGACCGCAGCGGGAGGGATTCCTGCCTCTGCCTTTTGGGCTGGGGGTGTGGAATTCTTTCCCTTGTTATCTTTCCAAGGGTTTTTGCACTCCTTCCTCCAGAGTCCGTCCTTCCCACACCCGTAACAATTCATCTTAGTGCTAGAAGGGTTATTCCCTTCATGATGCCACTCCTTCCTACCCTGTCCGGGTTTTACCTCATGCACCTTCCCCTTAGGTGGGTGTACATCGGTTCCCCTACCGTTCTTATAGGCTAGGGTCAGCTGTCTGATCACCGTAAGTTCGGTGGTCTGGGGATTCTTGGGGTCGAACCAGACTTCCGCCTTAGCCCGGACCTGTGGCAAGCTGTTTCCCACCAGGCAACGGAGCCAATCGGCCAGTGGATCCCCGTTCAGGAATGCCCAGTTAGGTGCCCCTGGACAGGCACTCCGGTACACTGGCCATAACCTGTCCGCGAAAGCTTGCAGGGTTTCCCCTGCGAGCCGCACCGTCTTCTCCACATGGGAGAAAGGACTTCCCTCATTCATCCCCATGGCCTCCAGAACTTCATCCCTGAGCTCCTCATAACTGCACTGCCCCTTTGTACAGTCATCAGAGAGGGATTGGAGGAGCCTACTCTCCAGGGAGAATAGCAGCATTTTGGCCTGCTCAGCGCCAGTGCAGTCGTTGACGCTGGCTGCCTGCTCTACTTCCTTGAAGTGGATCGAGGGGTCCCCCTTTTTGGAGAGCATTAGGATATGGCTCACCATAGCCCTAAGCTGTTGGGTGCTATAGGGTAATATGAACTGGTTTTGGAGGGGTCCCTCATCATCGCCATTAACGGATGGGCCGAACCTCTGATGCCGGGCTGGGCACATCGGTTCCGGCTCCGGCCTCTCTGGCGGGGGTTGCTCCACCTCCGCTCCCACCTCTGACTCCACCCCCCTTGCTGCCAGATCTCGCTAAAACCTGGCGCTACGGGTGGTGGTCATGTGACCTCCTGTTCCTCAACCGGGTCATCCCTGGGCACCACCAGTGATGCTTGAATTTTCCTCCCCTCGATCCCCATAAAATCCTCCTGGCCTGCCTTCAGGCTTATGAGGCACACCATGCCTTTTGCCTTCCTCAGGGCCAGGCTCAGATTTTCTATCTGTTCCTTGCAGGGGCCATGATCTGTGTAGTGTATGTACCCGTCTACCTTTAAGGGAACGATTGAGTGTAACCGTTCACCTTTAAGAGAACTACTTTAGGTGTGGCACTATTTGATTGGCTTCTGTATACGGTAATACCGACAGTGACCACACCAGTATATAAGTGATGTTACAGGATAACTAGGGCAGATTCGCCCTGACCTCTGAATAGTAAAGACCTGTTTGTTTGTACTTCAAAAGTCTGTGTATTTATTTACTGCACAACCTGCAGACTTTACAGTGGCGACGAGTCCGATCGTACCCTGCGGCAAGAATAGCAAAGTAACAAAGAGCGTCGAAGAGGGGCAACCGCCCTCGTCGTGCTACCAAAAGAAAACACGAGGCTACAACAACAGAAAGTGTGGTACTTTACAGAAGCTGGAAGACTAGCAACAAAAGCTTCATCAGCAACAGGCACTGATTACCCTGCTACCACGGTGTGGAGTGAGCCGACCAGCAAGAAACAAGGCGGCCGAAGAGACTGTGAGTAGGGGAAGGGGTAGAAGTATCCGGAGGAGAAGGGCAGAGCACTCGACCTCGGTCGAGGGGGAGCTGTACCGGCCAAAAGTCGGGTCCAACGGCGTCGGGTGACAGCCAGACCGCGATCGGCGGGAAAAATCCGGGCAGCGACCGCAGCCACGAAGCGCTGAACCTGCGAGTAGGCGCGGGAGGAGAACCCCAGCCGCAGCCGGGGAGGGAAACACCGGTCTGCGAGAGGGCTGGGGAGGCGAACGGGAACCGTGCGGGTGAGAGCCGGGTGTGGAGTGAGAGACTGCGAGGAGCCAGTCCAGCGGCTGAGCTGTTCTCCACCAACGGGGTACTCAGAGCCGGCAAAACCGAACGTGCGGGAGTGGGAGAGCGAACAGGAGCCGAGAACGGGGAGAGAGACTGCGCGAGAGCCAGTCCAGCGGCTGAACTGTTCTCCACCTACGGGGTACCCAGAGCCGGTAGAACCGAAGGTGCGGGAGAGGGAGAGACAGAGCCGAGCACGGGGAGAGAGAGACTGCGCGAGAGCCAGTCCAGCGGCTGAACTGTCCTCCGTTAACGGGGTGTACCCAGCGCCGGTAGAGCCGTGCGGGCGGGAGGAAAAGACAGAGCCGAGTAAGGGGAGCTGTGCGAGAGCCAGCCCAGCGGCTGAACCTGTCCGCTGTGGGGAAGGCGTACCCCTTACACCAGGGAGAAACGCGGAAAGCCGCCATTGGGCGGAGAAGACGACAGAGGCGGGAAACCGCCATTGAAGTGGGCGGGGAGAGAAAGGAAGAGCGGGAAACCACCATTTTCGCGGGAAAAGAACCGCCATCTTAACTGCCATTGAAGTGGGCAGAGAGAGAGAGAGAGAGAGAGAAGGGAAGAGCGGGAAACCGCCATTTTCGCAGGAAAACCGCCATTTTAGAAAAAAAAAGATAATAAATAATACTTAAAGAAATACTGTGCTGCTTCAAAGAAAGAAAGATGCCTAAGCGAGGGAATATTAACGATTTTAATTCTGAAATAGAAGACTGGGCCACGTACGTTGAACGCATAGAGATCTATTGCGAAGCCAACAAAATAGAGGAAGACGACAAGGCGATAACATTGCTAAACTCGATGGGGGCAAAAACATATGGGCTCCTGAAGCATCTAATACCACCAGCTAAACCAGCGGATCAGACCTTCGAAGAAATTGTGGCTGTGCTGAAGGACCACTTGAACCCCACACCGTTGATGCTGGCTGAGCGATTCAAATTCTACGCAAGAACGCAGAGGAAAGACGAAAGCAATGCGGAATACTTGGTCGAACTGCGTAGGCTAGCGAAATACTGCCAGTTCGGAGGGAATCTGACAGAGGCACTGCGGGACAAGTTCGTATGCGGATTGTCCAAAGAAGGAACGCAGAAGCGACTACTGGAAGAAAACGACCTCACACTGGACAGGGCTGTCCTCATAGCTGCATCACACGAAGCCGCAGCGAAAGGAACGGCCGAAATGCAGCTAAAGGCGGCGGCACTCGGGGTGGACCAAATTACTTCGAGCACAACAAAATGCTACCGTTGTGGGAAGACCACGCACGACCAGAATCACTGCTGGTTTAAGAACCAAGAGTGTCGGAAATGTGGCAAACTGGGTCACATCGCGAAGGTATGCAGGTCCGGGAAAAAGACCAACAATCAACGGAAGCCGCCACAAGAAAAGTACAACAAGGTACACAAGGTGGCTGAAAAGAGTTCAGACGAACAGAATTCAGACTCAGACCCAAACAACCAGAAGCTGGGTAGTCTGAAGATCCACAATGTGGGGAAAGAAACTGATCTACAAACGATTTGGGTCGTACTAAAAATAGCTGGAGTCCAAGTACGAATGGAGCTGGACACTGGATCAGCTCTATCAGTCATCAACCGAAGGGACTACCACCGGCTGTTCTCTCACATACCTTTGAGAAATACCAAGTTCGTATTACAGACATACACGGGGCATAACGTATACCCCATGGGGAAAATAAGAGTCAAGGTGAGAGATAGAGGGAAAGAACACCCAAGAATGAATTTGTACGTATTACCTGAGGGAGGACCACCACTTCTAGGACGGGAGTGGATTAAGAAAATAGACATGGAATGGCACTACCTAAAAGCCATAATGAAGGAGGATTCGGTGCAAGCTGTCAGCTCAGATTCTGAGATGGATGACGGTAAGACCAATTCAAATATGCATGACAAGGCTAAAGGGGACTTGCCGACGATGGGGAAGGAAACAAAGACATGCAGAAAGACTTATGTCACCAAGAAGAATAAAGTTACAGAGCAGAACTCCAGGTTGACAGAGAATTCTGAGCCTGTTCAAGCTAAGGATTCATCCACGACGGAAGAGCACCGAGCTTGGACTCAAACTTATGTCAAAGTACGACAACAATTAGAACAGTGGAGTGACCGTCTCGTACAAGAGATGAAAAATATGGAAAAGTTCTGGGACACTGAATGGGAGAACCTGGAAAGACAACAGAGACAGCTAGCTCGAGAAAAGAGCGACCATAGAGCCATCGTGGCCAAGTACCGATCACATCTCCCTGAAACTGTTCAGGAACTAGACTATTTACAGAACGACCTAAAGGAAGAGGAATCTTCAGGAAGCCAGGATTTTATCCCAGTTCATCTCTACGACTCGTTGCAAGCAGAGTGTAACAAGTTGAAGGAACAGTATGAACGGGCCCAGACTACAATCCTGGAAGGGGTTAACTCGGCAACCTCCGAAAAGCTAGTTTTAGTGAAAGCATATGAACAACTAAAGTTTGAACATGAGCGAGAATTACAAAGGCTGCAGGAAATGTTTGACGAGCTCCAGGCCAAGACAGACTCATCGGTAGAGATTCCATCCGTAGATGGAAAATTAGAGGTGGAAGACATAGCAGAACGTGAAATTCAAGATGTCCAAGAACTCGTTAAATTATTGAAGGAAACCCAAGACAAATATGAGGCGGCAATGGCAGAGGTCCAACAACTTGAAGAACATATTCAACTAGGAATCCGGGCAGTGGAAGGAAAGGCCAATGGAAGGAACACAGAGACTGTAGGAATGGCCCCTGATCAGGAGTTAGAGAACACCAAGGCGCAATTTCTTCGAGCGCTTAAAACCAAAGGACCGGAGGAAAGGAAGGTGAAAATATTGGAGGGAAAGGTGGATGAAATGGAGAAGGCGCTAATCCACAGTGTCCCCGTAGAAGAGTTAACGGCCAGCCAACTCTTATACACGCTGAGGGACAAGACTCCAAAATGGGAACACGAGTTTCAGGTTTCAAAGGGAAAGAATTCGGAGCTTCCAAAAGTCACGGAGAGAGCTGAGGGGGCAACACAGCTTGCACATGGATGTCAAAAGTATGCTGAATTACGTCAAGGGGAACAGAAGAATGCGGAAACAGCTACTTCAGTAGAAGGATTAAATAGCCTGATAACGGAATCCCCGATGGAAGGGAAGGTATTGAACTCACAAATGAGGCCAGGCGTGAAGGAATGGCAGACATCCCAGGAAGACCGGGATGAATATGAATGCTTGAAGAAGTCTTTTCAAGAAAGATGGTCAGAGAAGGAACCACCATCGGCTAACGTCCAGTTGGATAAGAAGGAAGTAGAAGGGCCCCTCACTGGCCTAACTCAGGATGACCCCGAATACTATCATGACCTATTGAGTGACACTGAATATTACGAGGATCTGGTCTGCCCAGTTTGTGATGAAAACTCCCAAAGTACAGAAATCCGCATGAAGCACTTAAGGTCTAATGAACATAGAGAGTTGGTGGCGCTACCGATGGCCGCAGAGAAAGGAGCTCCGAGAGTTTCAAAAAGGCAGAAAAGGAAAAGAAGAAGCAGGAGATAATAACTGTCTAAAATACTATCATCTCAGGCGGGACACCATGAAAGGAGCTAAATTAGTTGAAAACCCGAAAATTATCAAGACAGCCAGTTGGTTGTAAAAGTCCGCACTGCTGGTTCAACAGGACGGAAGGTCAAGCTGTTACGTTAAGAAAAAGGCTATGGAGGAGTCACGCTAGCCATGTGAACCGGCTACACCAAAGAGATGCTGTTCGGAATGAGTCAAGATCAGAGACTGAATCTATGAACTGTTTCCGCAGAGACTGAACCTGTGAACTGTTCCCACCGAAAGTATATCTGTAAACTGTTTTATATGACGTTGACTCCACCGGAATTATCTCTGTAAATTGTTTGTTCTCCACCGAGAGTATATCTGTAAATTGTTATGTGAAGTTGAAGATATGTATGTTTAACGGGGACCCTGTAAGTAATAAGCTAAAAAGGGAGGATTGTAGTGTATGTACCCGTCTACCTTTAAGGGAACGATTGAGTGTAACCGTTCACCTTTAAGAGAACTACTTTAGGTGTGGCACTATTTGATTGGCTTCTGTATACGGTAATACCGACAGTGACCACACCAGTATATAAGTGATGTTACAGGATAACTAGGGCAGATTCGCCCTGACCTCTGAATAGTAAAGACCTGTTTGTTTGTACTTCAAAAGTCTGTGTATTTATTTACTGCACAACCCGCAGACTTTACAATCTGCATCTTCAAACCCCTGTTCGCTCGCTAACTTGTAAGCTGCCTTTACCTCTTTTATTTTCTCCTCCTGTTCTCTTACTTGTCTTGCTAGGCGGGCGTTCTTTTCCCGCAACCTCAACTCATCACCCTTGGCTTCGGTGACTTGGCACTGTAGGTATTCCAACTTGGCCTATGTTCTCCCATTAAATGTACCCTTTCCTGATTCAGGGCCTGCAATGCTACCAGTAGCTTCTCCCCTGCTAGAGCCTTGTCCTGGATCTCCAGGGCTGACTCCTTTAAATCGGCTGCCTGTGCTGCAACGAGTCTGTCCAGAACCTGGACCTGCTTTTTGAAAAACATCAGCCAGGCTGCCTTCTCTAGGGATTTCTTGTGTTCCCTCCCCTCTGTTCACTTGGCTGCTGCATCTACCGAATGCCCAGCCCTCAACAGAGTGGTGGTCCACTTCTTTGTGATATTCACCTTGCTAAACACATAATCAGAAATCCTTTCCTCCATCATGGTTAGCTCATCCAAACCATTGTCTACTGTATCGCACCCCTGTTGCAGAAGTCCTGCCGTGGTTGACATTTCTGTAGGGGGTGGCGTGTGCCCAGTCAACTTCACCTCTGACTGTCTCTGAGCAGTTTGAATCACTCCCACACCCCTGGGTTCTAGACACCAGACTTAGGTACAGGTGGCAATACAGAAAATCGAGTAGACAAGTGGTTTGGTGCAAGAAAACCAAAATTTTATTAAAAGCAGAATAAAACACAATCTTATGAGAAATACTGGTATGAATACAGGCATAAACAATTACACTTATATGGGAATGGGGAACACACGGCACATCAAGGGAAACAAATACACTAAAAATCCCCTTATCCTTATCCCACTCCCTATACCTAACTAGATTAAGCTATGAGGGGCCAGGAATTCATGCTCACCAATCCGAAACCTGTTGCTTTAACTGGGTTGGTTTTGAGGGCCACTCTTTCTGTCCTTTGGGGTATCCCATCACCACGTGGTCTCAGGGCGCGATGCTGAAGTTGTTTATGCGAAGCACCCTCCTTTTCCTCAGCTAACGTCGTCGTTGAGTCGCGATGGGTCTTCTTCTTCCTCGGGCGGTTTGGTCGCTGACGGGTTTTTAAAACGGTTGGGGCTCGATTGGCGGTTTACACTGTCAAACTGATTTTACTACCCATGCTTCGAACGCCAGTTTATTCGTCATGGACGTGGCTATCCATGCTTCGAACGCCAACTTATTCTTCACCTGGGCTATGACTCTGGGGTTTTATTGTCCATGCATGTAAACGCCAACTTATTTCTTCAAGCACCAGCTTATAACTAGGCGTTTGTTCCCAACACGTCTTTCCGCTGCCCTTCTCTGCTTTTACCGTATTCTTTGTCTCGTCTGCCCGTTTGCGGCCTGTGTGTCCTGTGTGCTTTTGAATCGGGTCCGTTCTCCTCCCGCGTTTGGCCCCAGTGTAATGGGCGTCCTTGGTGTTGAGCGGCGTGGGGAGCGAGAAGAGAGCCCGCCACGAGGCCAGGGCATGAGAACGAGAGGCAGCAGGCCAAGGCCACAGGCAAGAGGTAAGAGTCAAGAGACCGATCACCACTGATGGGCCTACAATTATAACCATTCTTCATTCCTTATCTACGCGCCAAATCAGGTCAGTCCTTTGTCTAACTTTTGGCGGGCTCATTTAAAATGATTACAGCCATTTACTTTAACGACTTCTTGAGTGGTTGTCTCCGGGTCTAATGGCCTCGATGTCCTGGTTGTTTCTCATGGATGAAACTTAATTATCCCCATCCTGACTTGATGGCTACTGTGAGCTGTTACTGATTAAATATGCAGAAACCTAATGGCCTCGATTTTAGGCCCATTCTAGCTTGATCTGTTTCAAGGCGAATGAATGCATATTCTGTGTTTGCTTTGGCTGTCTGGCCCCACAGAGTCCTTTCACAGATTCCTGCATTTTAAGTTATGCTTCAGGGCCTGCCTGTCTGCAGGGCCTTGCTTTAAAAAAAATCCTGTCGGTTTTGGTCACGAGGTTACAGAAGCCATTTTGGGTACCGTTTTTAATAACTTGTCCAAACAGGGTCCCTTGATCCATAATTTTGGGGAATGCGGGAATTTTGAGAACCCTACAAAGGCCCCATAATTTTTTGACAGATGAATTGTCAGTATTTGACAGCATTGAGGTGCTGTCAAACACTGACAATCACTGTCCAAAAGAGAGCCCTTGGCCCAGTCTCACCAAAGAATCTCTCCTTAGGAGAAAACAGATGGCAGCTGCTGGTTTCTGGGTTCTAGTCCCTCCCCCAGCGATGTCTGATGACCTGACGCTATTATCCCTTGATTGGCCTTGTTAAGCCCGCCCTGTGGGCTTGCCAGCCAATTAAGGGAAAGCCGGTGTCAGACGACGTCAGTGCATGACGCTTCATCTGCCAGTTTTGTTAAAAGGCCCCATAATTTTTTGACAGATGAATTGTCAGTATTTGACAGCATTGAGGTGCTGTCAAACACTGACAATCACTGTCCAAAAGTGAGCCCTTGGCCCAGGGTTACCAATAAATCTCTCCTTAGGAGAAACAGCTGGCAGCTGCATGTAAGATTGCAGAAGCCATCTGTCAACTCTCCCGATCAGATGAGGCTTCACAGAAACATTAAGTCTTGTCACCTGCAGATATATATATACAGAATAAAAATATTTCTCACTACATTCTCACACCTGTCATACTTACCTGTGCACCATTGCACCCATCACACTACCTCTGCAGCTGTCATTTGCACACTTACACAGCAGCAGACCCACACCTCGCCTCGCTGACCCTGTCGGGGTTTCCCGACATCGGGAAGCCTGCATCAACAAGTTGTAAATGAGGAAAAGCCTCTTAATTGCCTGTTAACTACCGAGTCCGGGACCTGCCTCCCGGGAAGATGGTTTGGAAGTGGGTTGGGAGCGGGGTTAGGACCCGCTCCCAATTTTTCCCATTTTCCTAGCAGTCCCGCCTCCAAACCCGCCTCCTCAGGGCTGGGAAAATCCAGCCATTTGAGTTTGATTAGTTTATTTAATATATCCCCTTTTTTATTTGAAATGCACTTATCTCATTACTCATCGCATCATCCAATGTTATGTCCACCTGTTCTATCTCCCTGGTAAATACAGAAGCGAATTAATTGTTTAATATTTCTGCCATCTCCCTATCATTACCTGTGGTATTGTCTTGTCCATCCCTTAATGGCCCTATTCCCATCCCAACCTTCCTTTTTTTACTGATGTGACTGTAAAACATTTTACTATTTTGTTTTATGTTCCTTGATAATTTAATTTAATAGTTCCTCTTAGCCTGCCTAATTTTTTTTTGACTTCTCTCCTAATCCCTTCATAATCACACTTATCATGCACTCATCTACCTTTCACCATTTTAAACCTGCGTCCCTTTGTTTTATGTTTACTGTTATTTTAACGCAATATTCCGGATTAACCTTTTCTATACCGTTTCCTGTCTTCTTTGCCTCTGTTAGATCACCTCTCATATTCCTCCTTTAGATTATTAAAACTTCAAGCCTCAGCGGTCTTTATATTTCTTAAGGCTAAAGGGATCAAGGGGTATGGGGAGAAAGCAGGGACCGGGTACTGAATTTGGATGATCAGCCATGATCGCATTGAATGGCGGAGCAGGCTCGAGAGGCCGAATGGCCTACTCCTGCTCCTATCTTCTTCTTCTATGTTTCCTCAGAGCTCTGACACTCTGACACTAGAGGTCAACCTATTGGCTCTGCTCTGCACTACCTCCAGTGCTTGAATGTCTTCCTTGTTTCTCGTTGACCAGAACTGGATGGAGTATTCAAGATACGGTCTGACCAGAGTACTGTACAATTTAATCACAACTTCTTCTGACTTATATTCAGCTGTTTTGGTTATGTAGTTCAGCATTTTATTGGCTTTGTTGAGTGTTGCTATAGGTGGCACCTACATTGCTGGCCACCTACTATGGAGCTATTACATTTTCTGAATAGAAAGGGATAACACATCCTCAATGTTGACATAGTCTGTGACTAGCTACAATGAATCCTTCTTGCCAATGTCAGATTTTATGGGTGTTGTTATAATGCATTCATCATGAGAGACTCCAGCCTCCCAGCTTTATTCAGAGTTGTGTTAGAATGGTCTGTGGGAGACAAGGTGTACCTTTGTTTCCATGGCTCATGACCCCACTTTCAACTGCTAAACTCACAAGCAGAACAATGCTACAGCAAAGTCCATGCATCTACCAGAGTGGTCATTGAAAGAACTATAGCCATTCTAAAGGCAAAATTTTGTCACCTTAAAATATCATGAGAAGTACTGTCATATCCTCCCAAGCGAGTCTCTTCATCGAGATTTCTTGCTGTGCCCTTCATAGCTTCTCACTTGAGAAAGGACTGGCCATGGAATGGCAGGAGGGGATGGGCCAGGTGCTGAGATTGAGAAACCTGGAGGTCACCATCAGGAGGGTCAGTACTCGGAGAACTCATCTGTAAGAATTTGCAATAATTTACAGTTCTGAAGATTCATTTTTTGATTAAAGTATCCCTGGGCAATGTGCTTTTAAATTTCCAGGGATAAAAATGGCTGTCACACCACATGGCCGAATGACAAAAGAGGTTTGGAATGCAGCTTTCTGTGTCTGGAAGTAAGGTTCAATGAAGACAAAGGACAATGCTTTGTTTACAAAGCAATTGAATGCTATTAGCATTTGTTTGTATATCGAGTGGATACACCTAAACTGCAGAAGAGACTCTTTGTATCTTGAATGGGTTTCCAATCACCCAGTAGTGGACAATGGAGCAGATGTATCTCCCTTTTGTTTCAGCAAAGGGAGCTCTGAAAATCACATTAACTCAATCTAACCACTTTGAGTTAGCCTATCACAGCTTTGGGGTTAATTTTGCACACCGCCCTTGCAAGGCAGGATGTGAGGGGCTCACCAGGTATAAAAAAAGGGCTGAGCAGCCAGCTCGCTCTCTTGACTCTTGACTCTCTTGACTTCCTGGTACCATAGGTGAGCTCTCTCTCTCTCTCTCTCTCTCTTCGCTGGACCACATGTCGGCAGAGTTTCTGACTCCACACAAGGCAACCTAGCAGGAGTTAAGGGGGGATGGTGATTTAAGGGAATTGCTAAGATTGTTTAAATACATTGTAGCCATTGTATCCCTCGTTTTTGCCGTGTGTACCCCCTTGATATATAGTTTTACAATTTTACTGTGTTCGTGTGGGATAGTTTGATATTGTGATTGTAGTTTCTTTTAGTTAATAAAGCTTGATTTTTGTCTCTCATCCAAACCACGTGTTCCGTTTTAATATCATTAATTATAAGTTCCTCCACTCAGAACTAAAGGAGGGGTAGCGATTAGAAACCGCTGTTTTAAAATTGGTTTTATTGGAACTGGTCTGATGTGCAGGCAAAGGCTGCAAGACCAGGAAAATTGCTTTAAACCAGTTTAAAAGAAGCCCCCGTAATCCTTACAATGGCGAGCCAGGTAGGAGTGGAGGCAGTTTTGATATGATAAGTGGTCTGGATCTAGAGAAAGCATCAGTTATTGTCTTTCTTGCTTTCAGTATGTGGGTAGCCCTGCGGAAGGTAGTGGCAGTGTGTAAGCCGACCTATCGGGGTATAGGTGGCTGGGTTAGGAAGGTTGTGAAGAGAGAGCAGGAGGAAAGGTTTAGGGAACCTAAGGCAGCTTATAAGCTGGCCTGCGCCCTAAGGTTTGAGGAAGCAGATCATGGCCCCTGTAGGGCAGAGATAGAAAGCCTTAACATGGCTTTAAATGCCTTTAAGGGGATGATTTGCATGATCAGCCTGAAGGCAGGTCAGCTGGACTTTACTGGCAGCCCAAGTAGAACTATCCCACAGGCAGCACCCAGAACGGTGCTGGATTGGGAATTAGAGATCCGAAGACAGCAGCCCACAGCTCCGAGTTTTGAGGAGCTCTGGCAGCGAGGAGGGGTGGACAATGGGGTGGTAGGAGAAAACCAGCAGGTCCTGCTAGGCAGGCGGGGACCAGGACCAGTGTACCCCCTCCAACAACGGAGGTACGGTCCGCCCGTGAGGAGTGAGCCTGAGAAGAGGGATCCTCAGCCCACAGCATGTTTGAGTTCACAGGCAAGCACTGTGGCTTGTGTGGGCAGGAAAGAGCAGACAAACCCAGAGAGAGATTTGCACTGGCAGGCTGCCAGGTACATTATACAGTGCGGGCTACCACATGGGGGAGAAGGTTCCCAGCCAGCTGGGGCTGTGACCCAAGCTCAGGGTCCGCCAGCCAAAGTTTCCCCCATAGAGACACCCCTCAGAAGGTCTCAGCGGGTGCCCCAGCCTAAGAAAGCATGGTCACCCACTTTAGAGTGGAGTAGGGCGGTTTCCCGAGCCAGAGAGAAGCCAGAGAACAGAGGCCCCCACTCAACAGCCATAAGCTGTGGGGAACCAGAGACAGGAGGCAGTCCAGCTTCGCTGCAGTCAGCAACAATCTGCGACAGTGCCAGAGATTAGACTGGCCGTCCGGAGACGGGCGGCATTTGTATTATAGCTATGTGTGTGTATATAGCGTGCTTTTAAGGTATTTTAAGTTTTGTTGATTTAACTAGTCAAGTTTAAGTTTAAAGAGTTTAAATTTACATGTGTGCCAAATGTTTGTATTTTGGCCCGAGGTCGAGGGACCCGACCATGTCTCCACCTAAGGCAGCAGGTCAGTGAGACCTGGCTGCATGTCCCTTTTAAGTTTTACAGGAGATTGGAAAATGAAGCAGCCATGTTCGCCCAGCCCGAGCTGGACATCGAATGAAGATACGGAATGTTGGGGATCACCTCGCCACTGGACGAATCCAGGAGACCCCGCAGTGATCTTTGGGGAAAAGCCGGACCGAGTCCGGAGGAACTTGCCTACTCCTCCTACGGGGAGGAGATGGCCCCAGCTGGGTGGGGCACGGCCCCCAACCCAGCACTATCCTGACCAAAGTTCACGTGCGGGAGACTTTGCTGTTGAGGAGTCACGACGGGGAAGCGCGGGCGCCTGGTCATAGGGACGTGTTCCCCGGGGGTGGGTGGTGATGGCCCGGGATGATTGTATAGAGGAGGGGGAGACCCAAGAGTCGCGTGGGTGCGGTCGGGGGAGGGAGGAACTCACCCGGGGGCCCACGGGCAAAGAGGATAAGTGTGGCTGGGAAGGATGAGTGGGTGGCCGGATCAGTGTGGGGCCAGGGAGTGCCGCCACACAGGCACCCATCATTTTCTGCAGCCAGTCGAGGGAAGATGGGAGGGGGAGGGACTGGGAGTCATGAGATCCCATACTCCCCGGTCTCGGTCTGTGCCAAGGTAATTTTAAACGTGAGGGTTACCCCGCCTCCGCAAAAGGACAAGGGAACGGCTCGGGGCTGGCGGAACAGGCTGGTCGGTAAATCCATTCTGCCTGTTTTAAAGTTTAAGCTGATCATAGCGGGGTGGAAGGTACTTTTACTGCCCGAGTGGGAGGATCAATACCCACTCGAATTTCGCGACCCATCATCGGCACGTGATGATTGGGGTTCATAAGCATGTTGTTTAATGATGTTTTGTATTTTGTGTTGCAGCCCCAAGTTGAGCAGAGGCGTGAGGTCCTCTCCGTGCTTGGGACCAGTTTGTGACATCTCCAAGTTGAGGAGAGGCGTAGGACCCTCTCCGTGCTTGCGATAATTTTTGAGTACATTGTGTAACTAAGATTGCAACATTTTGTAATAACTTATGATGTAAAAAAAAAGGTGATTGTAAATTTGGTTTATAATTGTACAAGCGTGTAGGGGTACAAGACCCCTTATTGAAAACTGAAGTATCTGTAAGATGCCTACCGTACCATGGTTTTTTTCTTGAATTTAAGGGGAATAGACGGGACGGGGATCAGTGGCAGATAGCTATTAGGTAAATACAGGGGATGGTTGTTTGTGGGGGGTCAGGAATCATTGCTCATTTCTTCAAGAGGATACTACAAGCAAGCTGGAAGTATCCAAGGGCGGACTGTAAGAATTTGCAATAATTTACAGTTCTGAAGATTCATTTTTTGATTAAAGTATCCCTGGGCAATGTGCTTTTAAATTTCCAGGGATAAAAATGGCTGTCACACCACATGGCCGAATGACAAAAGAGGTTTGGAATGCAGCTTTCTGTGTCTGGAAGTAAGGTTCAATGAAGACAAAGGACAATGCTTTGTTTACAAAGCAATTGAATGCTATTAGCATTTGTTTGTATATCGAGTGGATACACCTAAACTGCAGAAGAGACTCTTTGTATCTTGAATGGGTTTCCAATCACCCAGTACTGAACAATAGAGCAGATGTATCTCCCTTTTGTTTCAGCAAAGGGAGCTCTGAAAATCACATTAACTCAATCTAACCACTTTGAGTTAGCCTATCACAGCTTTGGGGTTAATTTTGCACACAGCCCTTGCAAGGCAGGATGTGAGGGGCTCACCAGGTATAAAAAAAGGGCTGAGCAGCCAGCTCGCTCTCTTGACTCTTGACTCTCTTGACTTCTTGGTACCATAGGTGAGCTCTCTCTCTCTCTCTCTTCGCTGGACCACATGTCGGCAGAGTTTCTGACTCCACACAAGGCAACCTAGCAGGAGTTAAGGGGGGATGGTGATTTAAGGGAATTGCTAAGATTGTTTAAATACATTGTAGCCATTGTATCCCTCGTTTTTGCCGTGTGTACCCCCTTGATATATAGTTTTACAATTTTACTGTGTTCGTGTGGGATAGTTTGATATTGTGATTGTAGTTTCTTTTAGTTAATAAAGCTTGATTTTTGTCTCTCATCCAAACCACGTGTTCCGTTTTAATATCATTAATTATAAGTTCCTCCACTCAGAACTAAAGGAGGGGTAGCGATTAGAAACCGCTGTTTTAAAATTGGTTTTATTGGAATTGGTCTGATGTGCAGGCAAAGGCTGCAAGATCAGGAAAATTGCTTTAAACCAGTTTAAAAGAAGCCCCCGTAATCCTTACACATCTGTGTCAGCTGCCAGGGACATTCATAAGGGAATCATTAGTAGAGCATTCTCCTCATATTAAAGTGGAACCCTCAGCAACATTCAGCTCCCCAGCCTTCCTGACAATGCATACATAAACATTTGTCTTTCTGGTTCCCATTAACAAAAATGACATATTTACCCCCCTACCTGGTAAAACTTCAGGATTTCAAGAAACAACAACACCAAATCAAACTCCAACATCCTATTTATTTAGCAATAGCAATGATCAAATTTATTTTTTATCACAATATTTCCTCTGGGTGCCTAAATATGCTTTTCTAATATTTATGCTGGTGCAGCGTCCTGAGAGTCAGTGTCTTTAGGGCTGGTTGGTATCTGCTCTGGTTCAAGAGGTTCTGTGGATTAAGGTGGCTCTCATCTAATGACAGCTAAGTCCTGACTGCATCTCTTGCAACTATCTAGGCAACCTGGCTCTACCTCCTACTTGCTCTTTGGACAGGCCATTAAGGCATGTGCTGCTATCCTGAGAAACTACAGCATCATATCAATTGGTTCCAGCCACAGCACTGCAACAGTGCCCAGGTTCTCGGTGAAAACTGACCTACAAAATGACAGATATAGTGGTTTTCACTCAGCTCTACCTCACCACCTCTCTCAATGCCTGCACTGCCTCTGTGTTGTTAGCCTGCTTATCCAACATCTTGTCTAGAATAAGCCGCAATTTCCTTCAATTAAACATTGGGAAGACCAAAGCCATTGTCTTTGTTCCCTGCCACAAACTCCATTCCCACAACAACCAGTTCCATCCCCCTCCCTGGCCACTATCTCAGGCTGAACCAGACTGTTCGCAACCTCGGCATGCTATTTGACACTGAGCTGAGTGTTTATCCTCTCTATCACAAAAAACACCTACATCCACCTCCATAACATTGCCTGTTTCTGCCCCTACCCCAGACCATCTGCTGCTGAAACCTTCATCCATGCATTTGTTACCTCCAGGCTTGACTATACCAATGCTCTCCTAGCCAGGTTCCTGTCTTCACCCTCCATAAACTTGAGCTCATCCAAAGCGCTCCTGCCCATATCTTAACCCGCACCAAGTCCCGCTCACCTATCACCCTTGTGCTTGCTGATCTACATTGGTTCCCAGTCCACCAACTACCAACATCTTAAATTTAAAATTTTCATCCTCATATTGAAATCCCTCTATAGCCTCATCCTTCCCTCTCTCTGTAAACTCCTCCAGGCTTACAAGCACCCTGCATTTCTCCTAACTCTGGCCTCTTGCGCATCTTCCACTCCCTTTGGCCCATCATTGGCAACTGTTCCTTCAGCTGTCTAGGCCCTAAGCTCTGGCATTGCTTCCGTAATTCCCTAAAGCTCTCTTCCTCTTCACCTCTCTCCTTTAAGACTCCCTTAAAACCTATCTCTTTGACCAAGCTTTTTATCACCCTTCTTAATACCTCTTTCTTTGAGTCAGTGTCAATTTTGGTCTGCTTATGCTCCTGTGAAGCACCTTAGAACAGTTTTCTATGTTAAAGGTATTATATAAATGCAAGTTATTGTTTTTGTTTTGAATGCCCGAACAGAGAATCTACTGTGACCCAGTTTCAACAGCCTGAAAGCCAGAATGCAAGGCTCTCTCAAGCCTGACCTCAGGACCTCCAGGGTTGCAGTCTGTTCTTCCTATGAGGAGGCACCAACTTGTCCTGGGATGCTGCTATCAGGTGGGGAGTGGGGGGGTGGGCGGTAGGGGTGGGGTTTGCGAGGTGGTGGGGGCAGTCAAATAAGGTGGCTGATGAAGGTGGTGTAATGAAGGAAAAGGGGACAGGAGTACCAAAGGGGTAGGATGGTCATCATTATCCTCATCAGCATCATTATCTAGCAATGCACAACTACTTCCTTCCACCTCCTTCTCTTCATCATCGTTCTCATCATCCTCTTATTCCTCTTCTTCTACCCCTCGTTGTTGTGCAGGACCGATCTCGCTATCACCAGTTATGAAAGCTGCTTGCCTCCTTTGGAGCTCAGTAGCCTGTTCCTTGAAATCTGTCAGCTCCCCTATATCTTGAGTCTCCCTGATGGTGGCCCACATTTCCTAAGCATGGTGTGCCATTTTCTTTTAGAACAATACTAACAACAGTGGATGAAGATAAGCAGCTGAAGGAAATTTCCAGCAGACAGATGTAACCAGAAAGTCAAGTGCTAGAAGGGTCCTGTTAGATGAGACATTGGCGCGGTTAGGGATAGCATGCAAAAAGGCTTTTGAGAGTAGTTCCAAACAGTGGTTCCAGGTACAAGAGGTATAGATCCATCGAACCACAGTACAATGTGAATGAAGATGTCAATGCGTTTAAGAAGTAAATATGATCAGTGGAGTGGGGGGGGGGGGGTCCCATGGTGCCAACATGAAAACGAGAAGGTGGCAGCTCTCTTACCTTGGCTGCTCTGTCAGATCATAAAATGTTTTGTGACACTGTTCCACTGTCCTAAGGCTGAAGCAGATGGCACACAGCACCACTGCCACCTCCATCCACATGGCTCTGGTGACTGATTTAGGTGGCTTCCTGCTCTGTGAACCCAGCAGGCAGCCTTGACTCTGGTGAATCTCATCCAAGCGCAAAATTCTGAACTCACCTCTTTCTGCCACCATTTGCCTGCGACTTCCTCATGAGCTACCAGTGTGTAAAGCTGAAGCCATGATGAAGTCGTGAGAAATGACAAACAAATCCATTTTTGTCTGATAACACCTCTGTGAAACACCTTGAGATGTTTTTCTACATTAAAGGCGCTACATAACTACAAGCTGTTGTTGCTGCTGTAATCTTTTAGTAAGAGATCATTACAGTTGAACATTCTAACTAAAGTGGGAGAAGAAAACACATCCTTGTTGTGCCTCGAAGGATCTGCTGCCACTTTAGGTTACTCCGGGCTTTTAAATCCTGCAGCTAAAGGTTACCTAACCCTCCCCCAGTGACTTACTCCCGGTCTACCATTTAATATTTACCTAACCCTCCCCCAGTGACTTACTCCCGGTCTACCATTTAATATTTACCTAACCCTCCCCCAGTGACTTACTCCCGGTCTACCATTTAATATTTAAATCAGCTGACCCTGTACTTTCTAGTGGGGTCAGCAGCTCATTTCAATGGCAGGTGGAAATCCTGCCCTATCTCTGTTACTGCTGTGCAAACAGCAAAGAGGATTTGTGGGGCCCATAAGCCTTACAGCTGCTCATGCATCTCTTAGGGAAGAGCGTTTGCTGTCAATTTTTCAGCCTTGGTCCTTCAGCGGCATCTGAACACAACTAGGGAGTGTATCACTGCAGGCAAATCGATACAGAGTTAGAAAGTGGGCCGGCAATATTAATATCAGTGATAGGAAGACCAAGTCAAGATAACTGTGTATATCACCATACTCTTCAATTATACATTTTTATGTCCTTGATTTGGCAATTGCATCAACTTACTTGTAGGTAATTGAGACAAAAATTAAGCATTTCTGTCTAATTCGTTTATCAATTGGTTTCTTAATTGTTGGCCACAGTACACACGAGGATGAATTTTGGATTCTGTTGACCCTTTTGCAAGGCACAGGAATAGACATGTCAGTTGCCAGGCCGTAAAGCAATTAGTATGCAGATGTAAATTAGTACGTCTATAGCTAGTTCCTGTCAGATAATAGAATTTAATATGCTAATTATCTAAACGGCTACGTTTTTCATTTCAAAGCACTGAACCACAGGAGAGTTCCAGGCTTGTTCCACAAGATTTCTCTGTGTTTGAATACTGTGAAATGGTAGGCCATTAATATAATTAAAAGTGCTGTAGCTGGTTAACATCTTTTGTTCTCACATGCCTTCATTGAACTTTGAAACAAGTTGGTCAATTTATCAGGCAGAAATCAAAGAGCTTGGTAGTTTTGATTGGCAGTTTTGTCTAAGACCTGTGAGAAGACAAACAAGGAAGGATTCACAACCGGATCTAGTAATAGCGAATGAACCATAATATAATACGGTTTAGAATAATAATTGAGAAGGACATAAGCATGACAAAGACCAGGGTAATAAATTGGAGAAAAGCTGATATTGAGGGGCTGAGACTAGAACTTGAGAAAATAAAATGGACAACAATATTGGCAAACAATAATGTAGAACAGCAATGAGAAACATTTAAAATGGTGTTCAACAGAGCCCAGCAGAAATACATTCTGCTAAATAAGCAAGAACAAAAGGCTTGCATCCACACATTTTTAAAGAATCTAGGGAAGAGATAGCAGAGGCACCATTACACATATTTCATAATTCGTTAGAAAAAGGTGTAGTGCCAGAGGAGTAGCAGATAGCTAATGTTATATCTATAGTTAAAAATGGAGATAGAACATGTCCAGGGAACTATAGATCAGTCAGCTTAACATCGGTAGCAGGAAAACTAATAGGGCCCAATTGTGTGGGAAATGGTTGGATTCCCCGAATGTGGGGTTCTGACACACAAAAAAATGGGTTAGCCAGCTGCACGCAATTTTCCCTCAAGTGGCCAATTAATTTCCAGCATGTGGGCAGCCTTGCTAATTGTCCATTTCCAGTCAGGAAGCCCCACAGTATGATGTCATCATTCGTGGTGCTTTCAAGGTCCACAGCAAGCATTGCTTCCTCTGTTGGCTTACAAACGAACCATACAGGATGGCAGAGGAGCCTGCAGCAGCTGTGGCCAGTGCCAGACCCCGAGCAGCCTCCAAAATCGACGAAGCTTCACTGCAGGCATTATTGGATGGGGTCAGGGCCCAAAGGGAGGTCCTCTTCCCTAGGTCAGGCAGGAAGAGGCCTCCCACTGAGACCAAGGCTGCATGGATGCAGGTGTCAGCAGATGTCAACTCGAATGTGCATGTAACCTTGGCATCACATCTCTAACTCCTTCCACTACTCCCCCACAGGACCATCCAGAGCCCCCGTCCCCACTGTGGAGGAGGAAGTGGCTGTGCAGCCAGACTCCTCAGAGGAAGTTCCAACCTCTGAGGGCGCAGCGTCAGCAGAAGTAAGCGCACCCAGCACCAGCGCAGACACTCACACTTCGGGGGGACCTTCGGGACATAGAGTAGTGTTTGATGTAAGAAAAAGGAGACTTACCATCAAGTAACTTTAAAGTAAGCTTTAAGTAACTTATAAACACACTATATACAAGAGAGGTCTTTACCATGCCTCTGGTAGAAGCCTCTTACAATACTGAACAGACCAGTATTTATACCAGTCCAACAGGAAGTGACATATGACAGGAAGTGAGGTATGTACACAGTTCATAGTTCATAGTTCACAGTTCACAGTTCACAGGAAGTGATGACATAACTTCCCGGAAGTTATTATTTTTATCACATTCTTCCCTCCTGCAGGATTAGGAGGCTGTGGTCTACCTTTTGGTCCGCAGCCGCCGAACAAGGAAGAGTCGCACCCGTTTGGATTCCCGTCGTAGAGGGTCGCTGGTCCGCTTACATGCGGTTGGCCATTGGTCAGAGTCTGTGTGGCCTGGATTGCCCTGTGAAGGGTCGGGGAGATCATGGCTTCGAGTACGAGCCCCAATAGGTTCAAAGTCGGACTGCCTCTGTTCAGAGGGAGGTGCAGAGCTGGTCTGTGGCGGATCAGTACTTTCATGCGCGGTACTGGGAGGGTCACAACCTTGAGCACGGGGTTCTACCGGCACCAAGCTAGTTGGTGTCCGATCAGGATCCTGGAGAGGGGTACCCGATAGGTCCCAAGAGTTTCCTGGTGAAATGCCATCACCCGATGTCCCACTAGGTCCTGGTGGGCAGGGAGCCAGATCCCGTAATGATACGGTAGATTCTCGGCCGTCGGAATATCGTATGTTTGCATAGGTGGGGTTGGCATCGGTTAGTTCGACCTCGTCTACAAGAGGGTCATTTTTAGACGTCCGAACGTATCTTTCGAGTAATACAGGTCCAGGAGTAGTTAGCCATGACGGGAGTGATGTCCCATGAGATGAGCGACGCTGGAATCCAAAGAACCGCTCATGAGGTGTAGTATTTGTGGCTGTAGAAAGCAGGGACCGTATAGAGTGCAATGCATCCGGAAGCACTGTTTCCCATTGCTGGTCTGGTAGGCCCCGAGATCTTAAAGCGAGACGTACGGAATTCCAGATGATACCGTTATACCTCTCTACCTGCCCATTTCCGATGGGATGGTATGGTGTTGTTTTGCTTGTAGCAATTCCCCGTTCTGAGAGGTAGTCCTTGAGTTCCCTTGACATAAAGGATGGACCCCGATCTGAGTGAATATAAGCCGGCATGCCACAGAGAGAAAATACCTGCTCAAGGCAGCAGATTACTGTGGACGCCAGCATATTGGAGCAGGGGAAGGCAAACGGAAAACGTGAATATTCGTCGATCATGGTGAGCAAATATGTGTTCCGAGTTGAAGAGGGCACTGGGCCCTTAAAATCGATGCTAAGTCGTTGCATCGGTTGGGTTGCATGTATGAGTATACCAGCTGAGGGGCGGAAGAACTGAGGTTTTAATTCCGCACAAAGCCAGCATTCTGAGCATATTTTCTTTACATCTCCAGTGGAAAAAGGGAGATTCCGTGATCGTACGAAATGTAGCATGCGCGTAACGCCAGGATGACACAAACCATTGTGGACATCCATGAGAGTGGAGGATGACATAGTGGAGCAGAATGCCCGTGTGAGGGTGTCCGGGGCCACATTCTCCTTGCCAGGCCGATAGAGAATGGTATAACCAAAAGAGGCCAGTTCCATCCTCCAAAGTTGTATTTTATTATTCTTAATTTTGGTTCGTTTGCGATTATCGAGCATGAAGGCGACTGATCGTTGGTCCGTGATCAATGTAAAGTGCTGGCGAGCTAGAAAATGGTTCCACTTCCGTACTGCCTCTATGATGGCTGTGGCTTCTTTCTCAACCGGAGGATAATGTAGCTCGGCACCTTGTAAGGTCCTGGACATAAATGCTACAGGACGACCTTCCTGATTCAGAGTAGCCGAGATCGCCACCTCCGAGGCATCACATTCAACCACGAAAGGGAGATTCTCATCAATGGAGTGAAGAGCCGCTTTCTCCAACTGTTTTTTGAGAAGGTTAAAGGCTGCAACAGCCGCTGTTCCCAGTGGAAATGATCTAGCATGCAGCAAGGGTTGGATTTTGTCCGAAAAATGAGGAATCCATTTAGCGTAGTATGCAAACAGACCGAGAGCCCGACGTAAAGAAGCCGGATTCTTAGGTGACGGTAGCTCTTGGAGCGGGCGAAGTCTTTCTGGGTCTGGCTTAATGATACCATTGCCTACGCAGTAGCCAAGGATGTTGATGGTCGGTTGCGACTCAACAGATTTGGATTCATTCAGGGTCAAATTACGGCGATGGAGGGCATCCCGAAATTTTTGGAGGTTGGAGTCGTGTTCCTGTTGATCGTGACCTGCAATGGTAATGTTATCAAGATAGGGAAAAGTGTCCCTTAGGTTTTCTTGCTTAACCAGGCCATCCATTGCCCGTTGAAAGACAGCCACTCCATTAGTAACCCCGAATGGGAGGCGACGAAATTGGTACAGCCGTCCATTAGCCTCAAAGGCTGTGTACTGCTTATCTGAGACCTTCAAGGGTAACTGATGATAGGCACTTTTAAAATCGTAAGTTGAGAACACCTTGTATTCGGCCAGTTTATTAACCATATCATCAATGCGTGGCAATGGGTAGGCGTCCAAGTCGGTATATTGATTGATGGTTTGTGAATAACCGATGCATAGTCGCTGTTTGTGAGGTTTTAGAGGGTTCTTGACAATGACGACTTGAGCCCGCCAGGGCGACGAACATGGCTCAATGATATCCTCTGCTAGAAGTCGAGAGATTTCAGCCGCAATAAAAGATTGGTCTTCCTGATTAAAGCGCCGCGATTTCGTTATTATCGGTTGGCATTGAGGCGGAACACTGGCAAATAATGAGGGTTCATCAAGTGAAGCTGCTGATAATGCACAAAATGGTAATTTAGATGGTATATTAGAAATAGTAAGTCCGGGTTTGGATCCACCAAACTCAATGGTGAGTTTCTTATGCTGTTTTTGGAAGTCCAGCCCTAAGAGGAGATCACTACATAAGTCCTTGAGCACCGAAAGTCGGGTGGAGGGATACATACGACCATGAAGTGTCATATCAACAACACAAAAGCCGGAGATTCTGGTATTAAGTGATGACTGGGCCATCGCAATTGCCTGGTCCAATGGGAAGACATGTAGTTTCAATTTCGCAACAATCTGTTCCTTAATGAAACTATCAGTACTTCCTGAGTCAATTAAGGCATCTAAGGTATGCCCTTTAATTGAAATTTTTGTGGCTGCATGACACAGGTTCTGTGGGCAAGCAGCTGTAATTGGTGTCGTTGCACAGAGAGTGGCTAAAACTCTCGGTGTGCTTCTTCGGGAGAGAGCTCGAGAGGAAGCTTGATAGGTCCTAGCTGGAGCATCTTGATAGGCCCTAATTGGGGCAGTTCAGTAGGCCTTAGCTGGATTGGCCCTCGTAGAGGCCCTTGATAGGCAAACTTTAGCAAAGTGTCCTTTTTTCCCGCAATAACTGCAGATTGCATTGCGAGCAGGGCAGGTTTTCCTAGGGTGAAAAGCATCTCCACAAAAGAAGCATTCCTTCCTAGATTGCCAAGAGGCTGCTAAAGTGGGGTCGTCCTCCTCTTCTTCATCAGAATTATCAGAATTAGATTCCCCCATGATAGGGTTCACCTGAGACCGCTTGAATTGTCTGGTTGCAGCTACAGCAGCAGATCGAGATCTGGGCAGCTGATAGAGGTCTGCATTTCTCTTTGCCAAATCCAGTGAACAAGCTAGGTCAAAAGCTTTTTGTAGCTCAAGTGTTTTACTTTCTAGTAGACGCTGGCGTATAAATGGAGAGGCAATCCCGCAGATGAAAGCATCACGAATCATTTCTTGGCAGTACAGCTCAGCTGAGGCTGCCTGAAAGTTACAATCTACGCTGAGCCTGCGAAGTTCTTGCAGGAATTCGTCAATTGATTCCCCTGGCCCTTGTCGGGCTGTGGCCAGTAGATGTCTAGCATAGACCTCATTTGGGGTCTTCGCATACAGTTTCTTAAGTGCCCGAATCACCTCTTCGTAACTATCCCAGTCATCAACATATTCGAACACTTTTGGGGTCACATAATTGACAAGTATCTTCAATTTAGCAGGAGCATCCGCTTTACATTCATCCAGAAAATTCTCAAAAGTACGATACCAATGCTTCCATACCCTGCCAGCTGCTGGTGTATTCGGGTCCAAGTCCAGACGAATAGGTCTAAGGATTTTCTCCATGATGGGTGGTTCCCTGGATCCTTAACTTCCGAGTTTGTCTGAAGGTCTAGTATTTGTCAGTGTAAATTTAAGTTACTTAAATTGATGTAAGAAAAAGGAGACTTACCATCAAGTAACTTTAAAGTAAGCTTTAAGTAACTTATAAACACACTATATACACAAGAGAGGTCTTTACCATGCCTCTGGTAGAAGCCTCTTACAATACTAAACAGACCAGTATTTATACCAGTCCAACAGGAAGTGACATATGACAGGAAGTGAGGTATGTACACAGTTCATAGTTCATAGTTCACAGTTCACAGTTCACAGGAAGTGATGACATAACTTCCCGGAAGTTATTATTTTTATCACAGTGTTGTCACCTGGTGTTTCACAGCTCACAAGTGAGCCTCAGCAGATTCTGGAGACAGGGACAGCAGTGGAGAGTCCTCATCGGAGGGCGCAGGACTCTGCCAGCTCAGCTCAGCTGCGCTGCATGTCGACCCTCTGCCTCTGGGTCCATCCGCAAGAGAAGAGGTGATGGATCTCCATGCACAGATGCAGGAGTCTCTGGCAGGTTTTGTCTCCAGGGTCGCTGCGAGTGCGGAGCTAATGGAGGAGTCCATAGCGACCATGAGCAGAGCCTTTGTGGAGTCATTGGCGCAGGAACGCATCACCATGGAAAGGTTGGCAACCTCCATGGAGGAGATAACTCGCCAGGGTACGGAAAACATGGTGAGTGCTCATAAGAGAATGACATCTCTTGAGGAGCATTGGCCATCTATTGAACAGAGAAACCAGACCTTCATGGAAGTCCTTCTGAGTAGGACTGCCAGTGCAGATACGGGTCCCCATGGCCCCCTCAAGTGCAGCAAGGTGCTCTCAAGCCACTTCCAAGCGCTGGCCCCTTCTGCTCTGTGCAGCTTCAGGTGAGTGAGCAGCAGCCTGGTGCTCCTGGTGCTCCTGCTGTTCCTCATTCTGCTGCTGCCACCTCTGCTGCTGGAGATCCTCTAATGGCAAGAAGGGAAGGAAAAAAAGGCGTCCCATGCTTCTGGTAGATGCCTCCGCTGAGGAAGCGCTGAGTGAGGATGGTGAGAGGGGCTTCCCAGGAGATCACATTGGAGAAGTGTGTGAGGCTCCAACCTTCCACAGCTTTGCCTAAGCCTTGAAGAAGTAGCCCCAAGCCTGCAACAACAAGGTCCTTCAACATACAAATGCTGTCCCTTTAAATCGCAGCTTTCCCGAATGACCTGCAGCTGAGAGCAAGCAAGCCGCCAAGCTTCACACCAGGTTTCATCAGCGGAGTTCCCCGCAGGCGTGTTTAGCGTGGGGAACCCAATAAAATCACAAGGGCACCCTAAAATCGGCTTAAGCATGGTGATAATTGCTAATTACTTTTCTGACGGCCAGTCCCGCCAGCGGCGGGCAGGACTGAATCAGGTCGCGGAGAAACGGCAGTCCGAAAGTCAGACAGAGCGGGGAATCAGGCAGCGGGGGGGGCGCGACCCGCTTTTTCAGTGATTTTCGGCCCCCGGCTGCCTGGAAAGCCGCCCGACGGCTGGCAGAAAATCGGGGCCTTGGTGTTCAGCTTCCCCTAGGTAAAGGTCAGTTCGCCAAACAACAACAACACCACCCTTGTCAGCAGGTTTAATGACAATGCTGGGGTTGGATCTGAGAGAATGGAGTGCTGCAAGTTCAGAGGGAGGTAGGTTGGAGTGAGTGAGGGGAGCAGAGAAAATAAGACGGCCGATGTCATGCCGGCAGTTTGCAATGAAAAGATCTAGAGAGGTTAAGGTGTGGAGATGCCGGAGTTGGACTGGGGTGGACAAATGTAAGAAATCACACAACACCAGGTTATAGTCCAACAGCTTTATTTGAAATCACAAGCTTTCGGAGCGCTGCTCCTTCTTCAGGTGAAGTGGAGAAATGCATAAAGACACAGCTTATATAGTCAGAGAATCATGTCAGATGTTTACAGGTAACCTTTCCAACTGCCATTTATCGCACCTCGGCAGAGAGATAATCACAGCAGTCAAAGGTGTGAATGGTGTCCAAACAGGTCAGTCAGGGAAACATTACATCAAAGAACAATGAGGTGGGGTCACAAGGGGTCAAATATTGCAGATGCTGGGGTCTGTATGAAAAACAAAAAAACAGACAAAAAACATTTTTTTTGGCTGGAAATCACAGCAGGTCCAGCCGCATCTGTGTCGAGAGAACAAGCCAATGTCGACTCGAGTCTGGATGACCCTGCATCAGGTGGGGTTACATGTAGCGTGACATGAACCCAAGATCTTGGTTAAGGCCGTCCTCATGGGTGCGGAACTTGGCTATCAGTTTCTGCTCGACGATTTTGCGTTGTCGTGTGTCTCGAAGGCCACCTTGGATAATGCTTACCCGAAGATCGGAGGCTGAATGTCCTTGACTGCTGAAGTGTTCCCCAACTGGAAGGGAACACTCCTGCCTGGTGATTGTTGCGCGGTGTCCGTTCATCCGTTGTCGCAGTGTCTGCATGGTCTCGCCGATGTACCATGCTCCGGGGCATCCTTTCCTGCAACGTATGAGGTAGACAACGTTGGCCGAGTCACATGAGTATGTACCATGTACCTGGTGGGTGGTGTCCTCACGTGTGATGATGGTATCTGTGTTGATGATCTGGCATGTCTTGCAGAGGTTGCTGTGGCAGGGTTGTGTGGTGTCGTGGTCGCTGTTCTCCTGGAAGCTGGGTAGTTTGCTGCGAACGATGGTCTGTTTGAGGTTAGGCGGCTGTTTGAAAGCGAGTAGTGGAGGCGTGGGGATGGCCTTAGCGAGGTGTTCGTCGTCATCGATGACATGTTGAAGGCTGCGAAGAACATGGCGTAGTTTCTCCGCTCCGGGGAAGTACTGGACGACGAAGGGTACTCTGTTGGTTGTGTCCCGTGTTTGTCTTCTGAGGAGGTCTATGCGATTTTTCGCTGTGGCCCGTCGGAACTGTCGATCGACGAGTCGAGCGTCATATCCCGTTCTTACAAGGGCGTCTTTCAGTGTCTGTAGGTGTCCATCGCATTCCTCCTCGTCTGAGCAGATCCTGTGTATTCGCAGGGCTTGTCCATAGGGGATGGCTTCTTTAACGTGGTTAGGGTGGAAGCTGGAGAAGTGAAGCATCGTGAGGTTGTCCGTGGGCTTGCGGTAGAGTGAAGTGCTGAGGTGTCCGTCTTTGATGGAGATTCGTGTGTCCAGGAATGAGACTGATTCTGAGGAGTAGTCCATGGTGAGTTTGATGGTGGGATGGAACTTGTTGATGTTATCGTGTAGTCTTTTCAGTGATTCTTCGCCGTGGGTCCATAGGAAGAAAATGTCGTCGATGTATCTGGTGTATAGCATTGGTTGGAGATCCTGTGCAGCGAAGAAGTCTTGCTCGAACTTGTGCATGAAGATGTTTGCGTATTGGGGTGCGAATTTGGTCCCCATGGCTGTTCCGTGTGTTTGGGTAAAGAACTGGTTGTCGAAGGTGAAGACATTGTGGTCAAGGATAAAGCGGATGAGTTGTAGGATGGCATCTGGAGATTGGCTGTTGTTGGTGTTGAGTACTGAGGCTGTCGCAGCGATGCCGTCATCATGGGGGATACTGGTGTAGAGTGCCGAGACATCCATCGTGGCGAGGAGTGTTCCTGGTTCAACTGGTCCGTGGGTGCTGAGCTTCTGTAAGAAGTCTGTAGTGTCGCGACAGAAGCTGGGGGTTCCCTGTACGATGGGTTTCAGGATGCCCTCGACATATCCAGAGAGGTTCTCACACAGGGTTCCATTGCCTGATGCGATAGGACGTCCAGGTGTGTTGGCTTTGTGTATCTTTGGGAGGCAGTAGAAGTCACCCACGCAGGGAGAACGTGGGATGAGAGCATGTAGGATGCTTTGAAGGTCTGGATCGAAGGTTTTGATCAGTCTGTTGAGTTGGCGGGTGTGTTCTTTGGTCGGATCTGCGGGTAACTGTCTGTAGTGTTCCTGGTTGTCCGGTTGTTGGTATACTTCTTTGCAATAGTCCGTTCTGTTCTGTATGATGATGGCACCTCCTTTGTCTACTGGTTTGATGACGATGTTGCGGTTGGTCTTGAGAGCGTGGATGGCGTTGCGTTGTGCTCGGGTGACATTCTGGACTGTCTTGTGAGTGCGGCTGATGAATCTGGCATTGATGCATCTCCTGACAGCTTGAGCATACATGTCAAGCTTAGGGCAGCGACCCTCCGGAGGGGTCCAATTTGACTCTTTCTTCTTCGGTCGCTGCACTGCGGATCCCTCTGTCTGCTGTTCCGGATCATTGATTGTCTCATTGGGTTCGCTGCTGACATCTTGGGATTTGTGGAAGAATTCCCGGAGCCTCATTCTCCTGATGAATTCCTCTGTGTCTGCCGCGAGACCGATGGGGTCCATTTTGGTGGTGGGGCAGAAATTGAGACCTCGGCTGAGAACTTCAATTTCGTCTGGTGTTGTGTGATTTCTTACATAGAGAGGTTAAGAGGCCAGAGGGAGGGGTCCAGGTAGAATGAGAATTCTCAAAACGGGAGAAAGGATCAGCTATGCGGGGGTAAGAATCCTGGCCAAAGAAGTGGGCACGGAGACGAAGGCGGCAGATAAAGAAACCTAGAAACATAGAAGATAGGAGCAGGAGTAGGACATTCGGCCCCTCGAGCCTGCTCCGCCATTCAATGAGATCATGGCTGATCATCCAAATTCAGTACCCTGTTCCTGCCTTCTCTCCATATCCCTTGATCCCTTTAGCCTTAAGAAATATATCCAACTCCTTCTTGAATATATTTAATGAATTGGCCTCTGCTGCCTTCTTTGGCAGAGAATTCCACAGGTTCACCACTCTCTGGGTGAAGAAATTCCTCCTCATCTCTGTCCTAAATGGCTTACCCCTTATCCTTAGACTGTGACCCCTGGTTCTGGACTCCCCGACCATCGGGAACATTCTTCCAGCATCTAGTCTGTCTAGTCCTGTTAGAATTTTATAAGTTTCAATGAGATCCCCTCTCATTCTTCTAAACACCAGCGGGTACAAGCCCAATCGACCCAATCTCTCCTCATACGTCATTCATGCCATCCCAGGTTTCAGCCTGGTGAATCTTCGCTGCACTCCTTCCATGGCAAGAACATCCTTCCTCAGATAAGGCGACCAAAACTGCACACAATACTCAAGATGTGGCCTCACCAAGGCCCTGTACAACTGCAGCAAGACATCCTTGTTCCTGTACTCAAACCCTCTCGCTACGAAGACCAACATACCATTTGCCTTCTTAACCGCCTGCTGCACCTGCATGCTTACTTTCAGCGACTGGTGCACAAGGACGCCCAGGTCTCGTTGCACTTCCCCTTCTCCCAATCTATTGCCTTCCTGTTTTTGACACCAAAGTGGATAACCTCGCATTTATCCACGTTATATTGCATCTGCCATGCCTCTGCCCAATCAGCCAACCTGTCCAAATCATACTGGAGTTTCTCGGCATCCTCCTCACAGCACACACGCCCATCCAGCTTTGTGTCATCTGCAAACTTGGAGATATTACATCTAGTTCCCTCGTCCAGATCATTAATATATATTGTGAATAGCTGGGGTCCAAGGACCGATCCCTGCGGTACCCCACTAGTCACTGCCTGCCACTAGGAAAAAGAGCTGTTTATTCCAACTCTTTGCTTTCTGTCTGCCAACCAGTTCTCTATCCAAGTCAGTACCTTGCCCCAAAATCCCCAACATCGTGCTGAACTCAAAATTCATTGAGATGGGGGCGTAACGGGATGAAGCTCAGGCTTTTGCTAACGATGGATCGTTTGGTGTCAGAGAGGGGAAGCTCAGAGGGGATAGTGAAAACACAGCAAGGGGTGAGATTGTAAGAAGGGATGGGGTCAGAGGAAAGTGAAGGGTGATGCGCTATCAATCACTCAAAAGACTGAGGTTAAGCGAGTAACTAACAGGCTTTTATTCACAAGAGAATGAAGGTGTGCCTCGAGTGGTCGACCAGTCCAGAATACAGAGGGACTGTGGAGCAGTCACCTTTATACCTGGACTCGTGGGAGGAGTCAGCCGAGGTGTGTACAGACATGTACACAGTGGAATACAAACAATGGTTTACCACATTCACCCCTTGTTTAAAAACGAGTCCGGCGGGGTGAAGTGTATTAAAAGTTTGTGTATTGGAGTCTCTCCGGAGGTCTTGTCTGCCGCTGTGATCGACGTAGCGACGGCAGGGGTAGTGAAGCTTCCGGCGTCGAGTCCCTCGTAGGCTGGGGCACTGGTGTGTAGTCCTCGTGGGTGTCGAGCGGGTCGCGGGGCCCAGGCGTGCCGTCTGCTGGGGTTGGATATTGGATCATGGGGGGGGGTGGTAGTGGGTGGTGGGTTACTGGGGCCCCCGAGGGTGCGAGGTCTCGTATGGAGACTGTGTCCTCCCGCCCGTCCGGGTACGCAATGTAAGCATACTGGGGGTTGGCGTAGAGGAGGTCGACCCTCTCGACCAGGGGGTCCATTTTATCGGTCCTCACGTGTCTTCTCAGTAGGACCGGCCCTGGGGACGTCAGCCATGGTGGTAGCAATGTCCCCGATGTGGACTTCCTTGGGAAGACAAACATTTTCTCATGAGGGGTGGTGTTAGTGGCAGTGCAGAGCAATGACCGAATAGAGTGGAGCGCATCGGGGAGCACATCCTGCCAGCGGGAGGTCAGAAGACCCCTAGACTTTAAGACTAGCAGGGCGGCCTTCCAAACTGTCGCATTCTCTCTTTCCACCTGTCCGTTCCCCCGGGGGTTGTAACTGGTGGTCCTGCTTGTGGCAATACCCCTAGCGAGCAGGTACTGGCGGAGTTCGTCGCTCATAAACGATGAGCCCCGGTCGCTATGGATATAGCTGGGGAAGCCGAACAGGGTGAAGAGGTCGTTCAGACATTTAATGACCGTGGCACTGGTCATGTCCGGGCAGGGGATGGCGAACGGGAAATGGGAGTACTCATCAATAATGTTGAGGAAGTACACATTGCGGTCGGAGGAGGGGAGAGGCCCTTTAAAATCAACGCTCAGGCGCTCGAAGGGGCGAGTGGCTTTTATCAGGTGAGCCCTGTCTGGTCTATAAAAGTGCGGTTTGCACTCAGCGCAGACTTGGCAGTTCCTGGTCATGGCCCTGACCTCCTCAATGGAGTAAGGCAGGTTGCGGGCCTTGATGAAGTGGAAGAACCTGGTGACCCCCGGGTGGCAGAGGTCATTGTGGAGGGCCCGCAGTCTATCGATCTGCGCGCTGGCGCAGGTGCCACGTGATAGAGCATCCGGGGGTTCATTGAGCTTCCCGGGCCGGTACAAGATCTTGTAATTGTAGGTGGAAAGTTCGATTCTCCACCTCAAGATCTTGTCGTTTTTGATTTTGCCCCTCTGCTTGTTGTTAAACATAAAAGCAACTGAACGCTGGTCAGTGAGCAGGGTAAATCGTTTTCCGGCCAGGTAGTGCCTCCAATGGCGCACAGCCTGCACAATAGCCTGGGCCTCCTTCTCAACAGCGGAGTGTCTGGTCTCCGGGCCCTGGAGGGTTCGTGAAAAGAAGGCCACGGGTCTCCCCGCCTGATTAAGGGTAGCAGCCAGGGCAAAGTCGGACGCGTCGTTTTCCACCTGGAAGGGGATGGATTCGTCCACTGCGTGCATGGTGGCTTTGGCAATGTCTTCCTTGATATGGTGGAAGGCTAAGCGGGCCTCTGCCGTCAAGGGAAAAGAGGTGGACTTGATCAGCGGACGGGCCTTGTCCGCATAGTAGGGGACCCACAGGGCGTAATAGGAGAAAAACCCTCGGCACCTCTTCAGGGCCTTGAGGCAGTGGGGCAGTGGGAGTTCCATAAGGGGACGCATCCGGTCAGGGTCGGGACCGATGACTCCGTGTTCCACAACACAGCCAAGGATGGCGAGGCGGGTTGTGCGGAATATGCACTTCTCCTTGTTATACGTCAGGTTCAGGAGTTGGGCGGTGCAGAGGAATTTTTCGAGGTTTGCGTCATGGTCCTGCAAGTCATGGCCGCAGATGGTCACATTGTCCAGGTATGGGAAAGTGGCCTGCAACGCATTTTGATCGACCATCCGGTCCATCTCCCTTTGGAAGACGGAGACCCCGTTGGTGACGCCAAAGGGAACCCTAAGGAAGTGATAGAGGCGGCCGTTTGCCTCAAAGGCAGTATACTGGCGGTCCTCAGGGCGGATAGGGAGCTGGTGGTACGCTGATTTCAGGTCAATGGTCGAGAAGACACGGTACTGCGCGATCTGGTTGACCATATCAGCTATGCGGGGGAGTGGGTAAGCATCCAGCAGGGTGTAGCGATTTATTGTCTGGCTGTAGTGGATGACCAGGCGCTGCTTCTCGCCGGTCTTAACGACCACAACCTGGGCTCGCCAGGGGCTGGTGCTGCCCTCAATAATCCCCTCCTTCAGGAGCCGCTCCACTTCGGTTTTAATGAAAACCCTGTCCCCGGCACTGTATCGCCTGCTCTTTGTGGCGATGGGCTTACAGTCGGGGATGAGGTTAGCAAACAGTGGGGGGGGGGTGACTCTGAGTGTGGAGTGGTTGCACCTGGTGCGCAGCGGGCAATTTGGAAGCTGCTGGCTGCAGACTGTGAGTGGGGGGAGGGGTCCACCGTATGCCATCGTAACACTTTTAAGGTGGCACTGAAAATCTAACCCCAGTAGAACGGCAGCGCAGAGGTGGGGCAGGACCAGAAGTTTAAAATTATCGTACACAGTCCTGTCTACTAAGAGTGTCACCACGCAGTAGCCGCCAATGTCCGCCGACTGGGACTCGGAGGCCATAGAAATCCGCTGGTGCACAGGCAGGACTGGGAGGGAGCAACGCCGCACCGTGTCGGGGTGGATGAAGCTCTCCGTGCTCCCAGAGTCAAAAAGGCAGATTGTTTTGTGACCATTTACCTTAATGTCCATTGTGGACCGGGCCAGTTGGTGCGGTCTCGCTTGGTCCAGCGTAACGGAGGCCAGCGTAGGGGTCGGTGTGTCGTTGCGGGTATTAGATGAGGCGGTGTTGGGGGCCAAGATGGCAGCTGGCGTCCAAGATGGCGGCATCCATGATCCCCATGTGGCTGGAGGTGTCCAAAATGGCTGCTGTTCCGGTGGTTCGCACATGGCTGGGGAGGCCCAAGATGGCGGCCCGCACGGCCCACACATGGCGCTGCTGGGGTTCGGGGTGGCTTTGGCCCTGCAGACGCTGGCGTAGTGTCCCTTCTTCCCGCAGCCCGAGCAGATTGCATTTTTCGCCGGGCAGCGCGCTCTGGGGTGTTTGGCCTGGCCACAGAAGTAGCATTTCTGGCCTTGGGACACTGCTGCGGTAGTTGGGCCGTCGCTGGGATGTGGCTGGGGTGGCACGGCGCTATGAGACGGTCCTACCGTGTCCCAGGCTGTCGTTCCCCGCGGCGTCCACGGTGCAGAGGAGTAGGCATCCATGCCCCGGTAGGCTGCGTCCAATGATAGTGCGAGTTCAGAGGCCTTGTTGAGGTCGAGGTCACTCTGCTCCAACAGTCGCTGTCGGGTGTAATTGGACCTGTGGCCCGCTACAAAAGCATCCTGGATAAGTTCCTCTGTGTACACGGCGGCCTTTACATCCTTACAACCACAGGCCCGGCCAAGCACAGACAGTGTCTGAAGGTATTCCTCGGTCGATTCCCCAGGTTGTTGTTTACGGCTCCTCAGGAGGTGCCTGGTGTACACCTCGTTCACTGGGCGCGTGTACTGGTCCTTGAGGAGCTTGATAGCAGCCGTGTACGAGGTTGCGTCCTGGATGACCGAGTACGCTCGGTGGTTCACTTTGGAGGTCAGGACATCCAGTTTGTCCTCATCCGATTTGACCGTTGCAGCGGAGGCGATCAGGAATTTTTCAAAGCACCTAAGCCAGTGAACAAACTTGGTGGATGCGTCCGCCTCCCGATGGTCTAAGTCTAGGCATGCTGGTATGAGGATCTTCTCCATTATAAAAAAATCTTGTTAATAAAATTGATGCGCTATCAATCACTCAAAAGACTGAGGTTAAGCGAGTAACTAACAGGCTTTTATTAACAAGAGAATGAAGGTGTGCCTCAAGTGGTCGACCAGTCCAGAATACAGAGGGACTGTGGAGCAGTCACCTTTATACCTGGACTCGTGGGTGGAGTCAGCCGAGGCGTGTACAGACATGTACACAGTGGAATACAAACAGTGGTTTACCACAAAGGGGAAGAAGGTTCCGGAGGGATGTTGGTGTCCAAGAGTTGTTGAAGCTTGCGATCCTTGACACCTGAAAGGAAGAAAAAAAGTTTTTTGTTAAAGCGCCGGATGAAGCAAAGGATGAAATGGAACTGTGGACCAGGACAGCTTTGAGATAGAGTGAGTCAGTGCTGCTGAAGGAAGAGGTCGAGAGTGTTCATGTGGCGGCGCATGGCATTCAGCAGGGATCTCAGGATATGGCGAGAGCAGTGGTTCGAGGAACGCTGAATATTTTGGAGATATCTGTAGTCCTGGGTGGATCCAAAACATGAGGGGTGGAATTTCAGTTGTAATCCACATGGAGTAAGTTGGAGCCGGAGACAGTTGCTGAGGAAAGATAAGTGGCTGTGAGAGCGAGTTTTGGTAGATACCTGATCAAACACGAGAAGGGAGACAGAAAGCAATGAAGATGAACAAGGTAAAAGAGACAAACTGAAATCCCACATGGCAGCTGTCTTTCATTCTGCCAGTGCCATTTGCACTTCATCTAGAGCCATCTTTTGTTTCTTAACTTGTCCCATTACCATCTCCTTTTGCCTTGCACCATCTCTTAAAGTCTCTTAATCTCTCCTGCCTTCCCTCTAGAGCCATCTTTTGTTTCTTAACTTGTCCCATTACCATCTCCTTTTGCCTTGCACCATCTCTTAAAGTCTCTTAATCTCTCCTGCCTTCCATCCTATCACAGACCTTCCCTTTTGTTCTTTCCTCCCCTCCCCCTTTCCCTGCCCCTGCACTTGCTTAAAAACCTGTTCGATCTCCAGCTTTTTCCAGTTCTGACGAAGTTCGACCTGAAACATTAACTCTGTCTCTCCACAGATGCTGCCTGACCTGCTGAGTATTCCCAGCATTTTCTGTTTTTATTTCATAAGGGAAGACATGGGCAACATTCCCTCTTCAAAGATATTCCAAGGAAAATCAATCACTTCATTACAAATGAGAAGGAAGTCCTAGACAGGCTAAATGGGCTCAATACAAATAAATCCCCAAAGATAGATGATATTTATCCAAGAGTACTGAGAGAGATGAGGGAGATCTGTGGGACATTTGTAATCATTATGAGGGGGTCAATGGACACAGGGAAGGTACCTGTAGATTTGAAACTGACTAATATGGTGCCCACATTCAAAAAGGGTGGCCAACCAAACACAGACAACTGCAGATGCAATAGTCTTACTTCCACTCTAGGTAAAACAATGGATTCAATTATCAATAACAAACTTGAGGATATTTTGTACAACAATAACCTAGCTAATAGCAGTTAGCATGGATTCAGAAGAAGAAGATCCTGCTTGACCATATCGATTGACTTATTTGAGGAAGTGAAAACTCAAGTGGACTGTGAGAATACCCTATCACATGGTGTGCCATGACTTTCAAAAAGCTTTTGATAAAGTTCCACAGGAAAAAAAAATAAAAAATTCTAAGCTATAGGGATTGGAATGGGTGTGGATAAGAAACTGGCTGAAGGGTAGGAAATAACGAGTGTTCGTTAGAGGAGTTATGTCAAAGTGCGGGGCAGTACTGAGTGGGGTGCCTCAGGCCTCAATGCTCAAATCACTACTGTATCTAATTTACATAAATGACCTGGATTCAGAAACTCAATACAAAGTGATCAAAGTTGCAGATGCTACCAAACTCGGGGTGCGGTTCGATCGGGGATGGGGGCAGTGAAAAGTAGGTGCTGTTGCATTTGCAAGGATAACTCAATACCGCATGTAGAAATCAACTCGTGTTGTTTTAATGCCCGATCCAACTAACCCCTACAGGCCAAGGCAATCGAGTACCTATCACCAATGTCAGACATAATATAACGATAACAGCACTATCAAACTTCATGTGCTAGAGTAACTCTAATGCAGCACTGTAACCCAGTGTGCAGACATAACATTTCCTCCCCCCTCACAGAATTTCAAACATGAAATGTAGTGACAAAGTCCTGTAGGTGGCCAGGGCGAGAACATGTATGAACAGGCTGAGGTGGGGACTGGTGAAGAGCAGGCCGAGGTGGAGACTGGTGAGGAACAAGCTGAGGTGGGGACTGGTGAGGTTGTGGCTGAGGCACAATATCTGCTTGAGGGTTGGCTGGCTGAGCCACATGTGCATCCCGGCACTCTGGAGGTAAGGCTTGGGGGTTAGATCCGTGTAATCCTGCATCAGGGGGTGCTGGCACCTTCCGAAGGCGGCTGGCATGCCACCGAGAGCCGTCAGTGAGGCAGAAAGTGGCTGGTCCAAGTTGGCGGCTGATTTGGAGAGGGGAGGACCAGAATGAGGCCATCTTATTGTTGCGGTGAGGCCTGCGGACTCTGACCCAATCGGAGACTGAGATGTTGGGCGCCTTGGCCCTCTTCGACTGGTCGAAGCAGAGTTTTATCTTCTCCTGCTGTCTGGCGACTGTGGCTTGAGCCCATGGAGCAGGGCTCTGAGCTAGCGAGGGGCGGAGCCTGCCAAGGGGCAGCATGAGCTCACGGCCTAGCATGAGGGATGCGGGTGAGACCCCTGTAGTGGAATGCTGGGAAGCTCTGTAGTGCAGTAGTGTGTGGAGGCGGGCCTTGTCAAACGCACACCCCTGGGATAGGTGTGCTCTGAGGCCATTTTTCAATGTCTGGTTAAAGCGCTCCACCCCCCCATTTGACTCGGGGTGGTAGTACGCTGTGCATATGTGATGGATGCCCTTGCTTGCAAGGTAGGAGGAGAGTTCCAAAGAGACCATTTGGGGCCCATTGTCTGTGGTGATGGCCTTTGGATGCCCCCAGCGGGAGAAGAGGGACTCAAGGATATCGATGATGACCCGAGAGGTGACAGAGCCAACGGCAGTGACCTCTGGCCATTTTGAGTGCAGGTCATAGGTCATCACTAGGAACCGTTGGTGGTGGGGGACACCATGGATCTCCCCGCAGACGTCCAGCTGCAGGTGCTCCCAGGGCTGAGAGGGCCAGGCAAGGGGTTGCAGGGGTGCAGGAGCTTGGTGGCCAGTCTTGCCACTTACAAGGCAGGCTGCACAGTCCTTGACCAGGGCCTCAATTTCCCTGTCGATACCCGGCCACCACACTTGGTCTCGGCATCATTGTTTGAGCTTCACTATGCCCAAGTGGCCCTTGTGCGCCATGGATAAAACACGCGCACGAAGGGCACTTGGGACCACAGTGCAGAGCCCATGTGCAACACAGGAGTCATTCCAGCAGGAGAGCTCCTCTTTAACTCTGGAGTAGGCAGACAGTTCCTCAGGCACCTTGCGAGGCCAGCCATCTCTGATGAAGGTGCACAGCTGGGAGAGGGCCGGATCCTGTTCAGAGGCCTCTTTGAGCTCCTGGAGAGAGACTGTGGTTTGTAGAGGCATGTGCAGCACCTGTATGACATCCTGTTCCACATGTTCAAAACCAACGAGTGGGGCTGGGGCAGAGACAGTGCGGGAGAGCAGATCTGCAACAACATTGTCACGTCCTGGTGTGAACTGGAGACTGAAATTGTATTGGCGGAGGCGGTCAGACCAGCGGTGTAGATGCAGTGGTCTGTGGCCCATGCCGGATGTCAACAGCAGGGCAGTGAAAGTCGGATGATCGGTTCACAGGGTGAAGGCACGGCCATACGTGTACAAGTGCCGCCACTCACATGCCCAGACGCACGCCAACGCCTCATGCTCGCCTACTGAGTACTTCCGTTCAGTGGGGCTAAGGGCTCAGGAGGCAAAGGCGATTGGTTTCTCCACTCCATTCTGTATCTGCAATAACACTGCCCCCACAGCTGCAGCGGACACGTCACAGGTAACGAGGGTGGGGCTGACGACGTCAAAGTGAGCCAACACTGGAGGCGACGTGAGCTGCGATTTGAGGAGGTGTACAGCTTCCGTACAGGCTTGTGACCACACCCAGGGCTCATCCTTTCGCAGGAGCTGGCGCAGTGGGGCTGTGGTGGCTGAGTACTGGGGCAAAAACTTCAGGTAGTACCCAGTCATGCCAAGGAAGGAGACAACCTGTGCTGCAGAGCTGGGTTCTGGGATGCTGTGAATGGCATCCACGTTTGACTGGAGTGGGGATGTATTGTCAGCCAACAACCGAAACCCCACAAACTCGATCTCTGAAACAGCAAAGACACACTTTTCGCCATTCAGTGTGAGCTTGTGTTTTGCTAGAGCCGTGAAAACTCTGTAAAGGCGTTCGTCGTGAGTGGAGGTCGAGAGCCCATGCACAACGATGTCATCCAGGTAGATGGCCACCCCAGGAATGCCCGTGAGCACAGAGGACATCACTTTTTGGAAGCAGCTGGGTGCAGAGCTAAGTCCAAATGGCATCCTGGTGTACTGAAAGACGCCAGCATGTGTCACAAAAGCAGTGAGGTCCCTGCTGCTGGGGTGGAGGGGAACCTGTAGATAGCCCTGTCGAAGGTCCAGTTTCGAGAACAGGATGGAGCCATAGAACTGCGCTGTGAGTTCCTCTGACGTGGGCAGTGGATATTTGTCAGGGATTACGGCCTTATTCACTGCTCGAAGATCGACACAGACGCATAGACCACCTGACTTTTTCTTTGCGACCACCAGGTTGGAGACCCATGGGGAGGCATCAACTGGTTCGATGATGCCAGCTTCCAGTAGCTGCTTTAGTTCAGCTGTGACCCCGTCACAGAGAGCAAGCGGGATGCGGCGCAGTGGCTGAATGACAGGGGTAACAGTGGAGTCAACCATGGGCTGGCAGTCAGGCAGCCCAGACCCTCGAAGAGTGCTGGCCATGTTTGGCGCCACGGTGAGGCGACGTGCAGAATCGCAGACCCACCGGTGTCCAAGAGAGAAAAATCCAGGTCAGTGAAAAGATCCAGTCCCATCAGATTAGCTCCTTGGCGTGCCACATGAAAACAAAAATCTGGCAAAACTTTTGCTCCATAGCATACAGCGAGGTTGACTGAGCCCACTAGTTCAATTTTCGAATTACCATACCCGCAGAGGGCAGTGGAGGGCGCAGAGAGTGGCAGGGAGCTGAATAAATGTTTGAATGTGTCCACATTCAGCAGTGAGACACTGGCACCAGTATCCAACAACAGAGGAATGCACACATCATTCAGGTTAATTGTGCATGACTTGAAAGCCACTACTGGCCCAGAGCTCACATTGTGAATTATAGTGCTTGAGGACTGAGAGTGTTCATTTGTAGCAACAGGGGAAGAGTGGCAGACATTTGCAAAGTGATTTTGTTTTCCACAATTGCGACAGGCTTGGCCGCGCGCGGGGCAATTCTGCGCTCTGGTAGCATGTGAACGAGATCCACAGTTTCCACACTGTTGCCGCGGTAGCGCGCATTGCTGCAGTCGCACGAGCATTACAGTGTCAGAGCTGTCGGGGCCGAGGGCGCTGTCACTGGGTGTGTGTGGCTGAGCCGTGTGTGAGAGTTCAGAGTGGAAGGGGAAGCTGGAGAAGCCGCTCACTGGATGTCTTGCTAGTTTCGCTGCACATTTGGCTGCAGACTCCACTTGAAAGGCAATGTTAACTGCCTGTGACAACAACAGATTGTCGGACTCGAGTAACAGTCTTTCATGCACTGTCACATTGTTGGTGTGCTCTATTAGTTGATCACGCACCATCTCGTCTTGCAGTGCACTGAACTTGCACAAGCTAGCTAACCCCCTCAAATTAGCCACGTACTGATGCACAGACTCGCCGGGGAGTTGGTGACGCTGTCTAACAATGAATCGCCGGAGGAGGGCATTTTGTGGGGCAGAGAAGTGTGTGCTTAACAGAGCCACAGCCACATCATATGTTTGTATTGAGTCTGCTGTCCATAATGTCCCAAGAACACGCTGGCCCTCCGCTCCCAAGCAATGGGATAACAGTGCCTTTTTCCGTGCTGCACTCACATTTTCTAGTCCGAGAGCGATGAGGTAGGTTTCAAAGGACTGTAACCAGCGAACCCATGGGATCGGGGGCTCACCGGGTAGTGCAAGGAAGGGAGGAGGTGGTGGAAGAGAGATTTCAGCCATCCTCGTCGCCAAATGTTGCGTTTGCAAGGATAACTCAATGACCGCATGTAGAAATCAACTCGTGTCGTTTTAATGCCCGATCCAACTAACCCCTACAGGCCAAGGCAATCGAGTACCTATCACCAATGTCAGACATAATATAACGATAACAGCACTATCAAACTTCATATGCTAGAGTAACTCTAATGCAGCACTGTAACCCAGTGTGCAGACATAACAGGTGCTGCTCAGAAATTACAGAATGAGTTGGACAAAATACCTTAAATAAATAAAAGAATGCCATACAAAATTTAATGCTGAAAAGTGTAAAGTGCTACACATAGGAAGGAAAATATTATGCAGCCTGACTCTCAATCTGATAGAATGCATATTTAATTTGCCTACTGAAGACGAGAAGACTTGCAAGGGTTTTCTGTTCGATCCCTAGATCTAGATATCGCTTACCTAGACATTCAGATCATAGCAGAGCTGGTGTTTGCTACGGGAGTGGTCGGTGAAGCCGGACCCGAGTAGAATATCTAATGTAAAACTCAAAAATTTAAATGTAAGCCAAAAGTTAAACTAGTGTACAAAAGTAGAAGAAGAATAGGAACCCTCAAGCAACTGCCTTTGTCATTGGAAACATCTTGGGGTTGATTTTGACTTTTAGGAGACCAACCCGTGGATCGTGCCGGCCAATCACCCATATTTGTAGCGAAGAGCCAGCCAAGATTTTGAGGCAATGGCCTCATTAAAACCGTAGATCGAGTAAATAAAAAGAAGCTTTTGCCAATGGCTGAAGGGTCGATAACCACAGGGCACAGATTTAAGGTGATTGGCAAAAGAACCAGAAGCAAAATGAGCAGAAACATTTTTATAGAGTCATAGGTCTCGGTTTTCCCAGCCCCGAGGAGGCGGGTTTAGAGGCGTGCGAGTTGTTAAAATCGGCAAAACTGGTGGGCGGGCCCGTTCCCACCTCCATCCTGCCTCTGAGCAATTTTCCCAAGTGCGTGTTTTCTGACCCGCTTTCCATCCCGCCTCCAAGAGGCTGCCCGGGATGCAAGGGACGCACTCACTCCAAGAGGCGGCACAGGCCCTTTAGGCCCTTAACAACCACTTAATTGCCTCTATAATCCCATTTTGAGAGGCTTTTCCGATTTTAACACATTTCCCCCATCCTACACGCCTCCTCTGGAACACGCCAGGTAATCCTGGTGTCCTCACTAATGGATTGATTACGAACAGCTGCAGCTCCACCATTACAAAGGAGTTTTCACCGATGATCATTTGCAGGTGGCAGAACTTTGTTGTTTCAGGTCTGGGGGAATGTTTAGCAGGCATACTCAGTGTTGTGGAAGTTTGGAGCCTGACACCCATCTCCAGTGTGACCTCCTTGGAAACCCCTCTCCCCACCTTGACTGGGCACTTCCTCAACTGAGGCATATACCAGAAGCATGGCGACCATTTAATTCCTTTCCTCCTGGACATCAGGCTCGGATGAAGACCAGCCGCAGCAGCAGCAGAACCATGAGCAACAGCAGCACCAACAGCAGGAACATCAACAGGAGCACCAAGCTGCTAGTCACCCACCTGAAGATGCACAGGCCAGAAGGCGCCAGAGCGCCACCATATTGCTGCCCGGGATGCAAGGGACGCATTCATCCTGGCCAGATTTGCTTAGCCTGCACAATCAAACACTTTAGTCTCACTCCTTCTTACCAGATCATCGACAATGGAGAAGAACCTACGGAATCCTGTCACTCTGACCACCATTCTGATAACCGCAAGGAGCCCTAAGCCCTCAATGTGAAAGTCCCATTTGCGAAATGACACAGGCCACAACTTCAACAGTTTGCCATCAAAACACTTTATGATACAATCACAATGATGGCTGATCCAAAAACAAAACAACACAGCCCCCAAGTGACTACCCTTGTGACTACTTGTGCTTTATCTTCCTCTCACGTGTGCTCCTACGTGGTGCTTCCCCTGTGGCTTCAGCAGATGTGGAGGCCCCTTGCTCGCTCTCTTGCTGCTCCTGTCTCGATGTCTTTGGTGGGCATCCTCTGGGGTGGCGAACCTGTGCGGGCTCGCCAGCAGTCTGCTACTCCTACGGCTGTGCAGGGGCTGAGATGCCCATCTCATTTGGGTGAGGAATCTGGTGGGGCTCTGACCGAGGGCTTTGCTGTGGTATGGTCATGTGAGCACTTGGAGAGGAGCCCCCACTTCCTCGTTGTCTGCCACCAACATCCCTCTCATGGGTCAGCCCCACTTCAGAGGTAGCAAGTGGCTTGACAGCACCTTGCTGCACTGCAGGGGGCCATGAGGACCCATTTCTGCACTGGAAGTCCTACTCCAGAGGACTTGCATGAAGGTCTGCTTTGTTTGCCCAATAGCTGACCATCGCTCCTCAAGAGATGTCATTCTATTCTGAACAATGACCATGTTTCCAATACCCTTGCGACTAAGCTCCTCCATGGACCATAGAAGGAGTGAGTGTAGTGAATGCATAGCATGGATGCTTAGAAGGATACAAAGGACCGTCCCTGTGTGTTGTAAGTAGTTGTTGTCATGCCATCACAGTGATAGGAAGTGTGAGGGCTGCATGGTCGAATAGTTAAGAAAATGTGACCATAGAGAGAGAGGGAATGGGTAAGGGTGCAGGGATGTAAGTTTCAAGTGGGATGCAGAGGAAGAGGTTGGCAAAGCAGCGTTCTGGTGAGGAGAGGCGATGGGGATCAGATTGAGGGTGATGGGAAAGTCATACTCACATTTCTGGTGCGGAGAAGGTCATGAAACCTCTTCCTGCATTGCAGCCAGGTTCTGCAGCTCATTGAAATAGAGTTGACAACCTGGGCCACTTGTAGCCACACAGCTTTTGTCTGCTGTGGTGGCTTTTTCTCCCTGAGGAAGGGAACAGCACTTCCTTATTACAGCTGGCTCCGTACACCAGAGCTTGGAGGGAGGGCTCATCAAACCGAGGAGCACTCTTTTGCTTGATCGTTGACATTTTCCACAATTCAACTCCTTCATATAAATTGCAGAGCCTTTGCAGTCTCCAGAAGAATCAAGGCTGCTTGCAGACCTTAAATCCAACAGCATTGATGATATCATCGGAGATGACTTTCAGGATGGAAAGACTAAGTGGGCCAGGGGTTCCCACATGCTGGAAATCAATAGCCCAATTAGGGGAAAATCACATATTTTTCCCACATCAAATTGGAGTCGGGTGGCTAACAAGAAAAGTGACTGACACGCCCCCAGCCCGCACCCATGGCAAAATCGAGCCCATAGAGTTATACAGCACAGAAAGAGGTCCTTCAGCCCATCGTGTCCGCACCGGCCATCAAGCCCTGTCTATTCTAATCCCATTTTCCAGCACTTGGTCCGTAGCCTTGTATGCTATGGCATTTCAATTGCTCATCTAAATGCTTCTTGAATGTTGTGAGGGTTCCTGCCTCTACCACCCTTTCAGGCAGTGAGTTCCAGATTCCAACCACCCTCTGGGTGAAAAAGTTTTTCCTCAAATCCCCTCTAAACCTCCTGCCCCTTACCTTGAAACTATGCCCCCTGGTTATTGACCCCTCTGCTAAGGGGAAAAGTGCCTTTCTATCTACCCTACCTATGCCCCTCATAATTTTGTACACCTCAATCAGGTCCCCCCTCAGCCTTCTCTGCTCTAAGGAAAACAACCCCAGCCTGTCCAGTCTCTCTTCATAGCTGAAGTGCTCCAGCCCAGGTAACATCCTGGTGAATCTCCTCTGCACCCTCCCCAATGCAATCACATCCTTCCTATAGTGTGGCGACCAGAACTGCACACAGTATTCCAGCTGTGGCCTAACTAGCGTTTTGTACAGCTCCATCAACAAGTGGTTAGGATTTGGAATGGACTGCCTGATAGGGTGGTGGATAAGGGTCCAATAGTAGTCTTAAAAAGGGAATTGGATAAATACACGAAGAAGATAAATTGCAGGGGTATGGGGAAAGTGGGACTAACTGGACTGCTCTTTGAAAGATCCCGAGCAGGCTCGATGGGCCTAATGACCTCCTTCTGTACTGTACTATTCTATGATTCTATGTTTCTATGATTAACATTGGGCCGGCGAGCTGTGGAGCACCAAACAGTCGTCCCAATGCAGCTCATCGGATTAAAGCCTCCCAATATTGTATTCAAATCCCCACATTGCCTTGCCCCTCTCTATTTCTAGAACCTTCACCAGCAACTCCCCCACCCGCACAACCCAGAACTTTCCATTCATCCAACTCTAGCCTTTTATGCATTCCCCTCCCTTTGCCCCATTATTGACAGCCTTTTCTCCAGGCATCTAAGTGCTATGCTCCGGAATCCCCTCCCTAAACCACTCTGCCTCTCCAATTCCTTCTCCTTTAAGCCCCTCCTTAACACCTACCTCTTTTGGTGATCTTTCCTAATATCTCCCTCTTTGGTTCAGTGTCCATTTTGGTCTGATTACACCTCTGTGAAGTGCCCTGGAATGTATTCTATGTTAAAGGGGCTATATAAATGAAAGTTGTTGTTGACTAGAACTATTCAACTTAAATGTTTATGACACTAATGTCTCTATAAGTTGTGATATGTTAGACTGGGTATCATCAATTAATGGCCCAGAAATTCGGGTCCCAATGCGTGAGTCGTGAGTACGCACGGGGTACTCACGCATGGACCCGATGGAAGTGCACTGCACATGCGCGGGAAACCGGCACTTCCGTTCCTCTGAACGAAGGGGTTCAGAGGTCGAACGCGTGCGCACGGGAGTCTGCGCGTGCGCTTTGAACTTACGTTTTTTTTACAGGTTTTTCCGTGAGGGTAAGTCTTTAGATTTTAGAAATGTAAAAACCAGGCGTAAGGCCTGCATTTTAAAAGGTAAGTGGTCAATTAATTAAAATTAAAACATTTTTTCCACAGGTTTATTATTTTTAAATACTTTAAAGCAAGGTAAGTTTATTTTTAGCCCCGTTATTTTATAAAATTATTTTTTTCAAAAAATTAAATTATTGTTTAAAATAGTTATTTAATGTAATTTATAGTTTATTTAAAAAGTGTGATTTTTTAAAAATTTATTTGAAGGTTTACTGTTATTTTGGGGCCCGCATATTCCTAAGTTTAGACAGGTCTTCCTGTCAATCTTATGAATGGGCTTTCCCTCCTCTGATTGGCTGCCCATGGCTCACGTGATTCCAGGGGACACATTGCACTAACTACGCCCCTGGGACATGCAAGCACAGCGCGCCGGGAGTTGGAGCAGGCCCCGGAGCGGAATTCCACGGGAGCCCAGAGCTCAACTGCCGGCGCGCAGGTCGGGGGCTTGCACCCGCGGGAAGCCCCCGACCCGAATTCCTGGGCCAACGTCTTCTTTCCCTCTGTTTCTTTCATGCATCTTAATGTAATCACTGAGCACAAATGCCGAACATAATCTTTACCACAGAGTGGTGATCAACACCAAGTTATGCAACATTATCTTTTGAAAAATGAATTGTTAGCTTAAAAAATGAACACAGTAGTTATAGACAGCAAAACCAAAAATAATATAGTTACCATAGCATTTTTATAAAATAATATGATTAAAAATGAAACCTAAGGAATTAATTCATTTGAAAAAGGGCACAACACTGTCTTGTTTTGCACACTTTGTACAAAAATAATAAATTGCAGGACAATGGAGGATTACAGTTTAACTCTTTTATTAAGCATTAGGTCTGATCTTACTCATAACAGCATAGTGGGGAAAAGCCTGGCATTAGGACCCCTAGCCTGGGTCTTCCAAAACAATAGTAATCCTTACAGATGCCTGCAGGCCAATGACAACTCAGCATGTGATCACATGTGAATATAATAGGTATTCCTTACAGATGCCTGCAGGCCAATGATAATTTAATATGCAAATGTTACATCCCATTTCTTTTAAAAGAAAAATGTTATGCATTACTTTTAAACCTTTCTTCTACCTAATGTTCTCAGTAGCATAAACATATAAGTAAACTCAGCATTTAACAAGCACTGAAAACATCTCAACGTTTCAATAACGATGTACAGTTTTTTTTTAGGGCAGCGATCCACCTACACCCTTCGACAGTTCACAAGTCAAGGATGACTCTAGGCTTGACCTCTCGTTCCGACCTTGTGTGGTATAAAACTGAGCATGCTCCTGAATCAGTCAACAATTCAGGTTCAGGTTTAGGTTCAGGTAAGTATGATGTGTTTTGTGTATTGCTCTGTTCATCACACTCTGTTGAACTGATCCTCTCATTGGAATGACGGTGTTGTTCCTTGGTGTTCAGGAGGTGCCTGCGATTGCGGCAGTACACCTGTCCTTCTGGGGTGCGGACGTGATACGATCGCTCAGTGTCAGCTGGCTGGATGACGACTGCTGGCTTCCAGTAGTCATGCTCCTGGATTCTGACGGATTCTCCATTGTGCAGCAGCGACAGTAGTCTAGCTGACCTGTCATAGTATCTCTTTTGGTGTTGCTGTCTCTGTACACATTTTGCATGCACTTGCTTGCAGCTGACGACCTCTGGCTGCAGCTGCTGGTTGGTGCTTGGAAGGATTGAGCGAAGTCTGCGGCTCATCAACAGCTGTGCTGGTGACTTGAAGTTGTCAACTGGAGTGTTGCGGTACTCAAGGAGACTGATGTAGGGGTCTCTTTTGTCCGCTTTGGCTTTGTCCATGAGTGTTTTTGCAATCTGGACAGTTTTTTCAGCAAGGCCATTACTTTGAGGGTAATGTGGGCTTGATGTGACATGTGTGAAATCCCATGCCTTGGCAAACGACTCAAACTCTTTTGATATGTACTGGGGGCCATTGTCTGAGACTAAAGTCTCTACCATGCTATGCCTGGCAAAGGCTGCCTTTAGCTTGAGGATCACAGCTGCAGATGTGGTGCTGTGAAGCTTGTCCAATTCAAAAAATCTGCTGTCGTAATCAACAGTCACTATGTAGTCCTCGTTGTTCCATGTGAACAGATCCGTTGCCGCGACCTGCCAGGGCCTGTCTGGGATACGGTGAGGTATCATGGGCTCTTTGACATTTGATGGGCGGCATTCTAGACAAATGGAACATTTTCCGACAATGTCCTCAAAGTGTTTGCACATTCTGGGCCAAAACATAATGTCACGTGCTCTTTGTTTGCATTTTTCCATGCCCATATGTCCAGCATGAATTTTTTGTCAATATCTCTTCTCTGAGACTGGTAGGAATAATGATTTTCTCCCCTTTGAAGACGATACTGTTGATTTGTGACAGTTCGTCTCTGTGGTTCCAGAATTCAGATATGCTCTGAGGGCATTTCCTCCTTTCCTCAGGCCATCCTTCATGTATGACTTTGCTCAGCAGTGTGAGTTGTGCATCTTTCTCTGTTCCTGCTCGGATCTCCTTCAGTTTTGAGTCACTCACAGGTAAGCTGTTGTACACCATGTGCACCTGCACATCCATGCCTTCACTGAGGCTGCTGTCCTGGTAGCTAAGAGACTTTCTGGAGAGCGTGTCTGTGACAGAAATGTCTTTGCCTGGACGGTGAATGATTGTGAAGTCATACTTCTGTAGCTGAAGGATCATTCTCTGTAGCCTTGGTGGGGCTGCTGCTAGTGGTTTCCTCATGATTGACTCGAGGGGCTTGTGGTTGGATTCCACAATGATTTGTCGGCCATAGACGTACTGGTGGAAATGCTTACATCCAAACAGAATTGCATATAGCTCTTTCTCAATTTGAGCATAGTTGATTTCACTGTCTGTGAGAGATCTGGAAGCGTAGCCGATGGGCTTTCCTTCTTGCAGTAATACTGCACCTAGTCTGTACTTTGACGCGTCCACTTGTAGTCTCAGCTCTTTGTTGGGGTCGAAGTAGGCAAGAACTGGTCCTGGTTCTCTGGTGATTAGGTCTTTCATTTTCGGAAATGCTGTGTCGTGTTGTTTGTCCCACAGGAACTCATTGGGTTGTTTGAGCAACTGACGCATGGGTGCATTGATTTCGGAGAGGCTCGGGGCAAACTTGGCTAAGTAGTTAACCATAGCTAGTACTGTCTCTAGCTCTGCGCGGTTCTTCTGCGGCTCCATCTTCTTGATGGCGGCGATTTTCTCTGGATCCGACTTAGTGTCATCAGTTGAGAGGCGATGCCCGAAATAACTGATCTCGGTGGATCCGATTATGCTTTTCTCGGGGTTGAGCCGGATACCTTTCTCCCGTGATCTTTGTAGCATCGCATGGAGGTTCCTGTCATGTTCCTCTCTATTCCTGCCATAGATGAGGATGTCGTCTACGATTGCGACTACTCCGTCAAGGCCTTTTATAGGCCTCGTCGATCTTCTGCTGGAATTCATCCTGAGCTGAGATAAGGCCAAATGGTAAACGCAGAAATCGGTAGCGTCCAAATGGTGTGTTGAATGTTGTTAGCTTAGATGACTCTTCCATGAGCTTGATAGTCCAGTATCCTGATCGTGCGTCCATTACACTGAAGTAACGTGCTCCCACTAGCTTGGGTGTGATGTCATCTAGCGTTGGTAGAGGGTAGTGAGGGCGTTTGATAGCTTTGTTCAAATCTCTGAGGTTGAGACAGACTCTGAGCTTGCCTGTACGTGGTTTCTCAACCACTACTAACGCGTTGACCCACTCTGTCGGTTCTGTTTCCCGGACGATGATTTCTGTATTCTTCATGCTCTGCAGCTCCTCCTTCAGGCAACTACGTAGAGCAAGGGGTATCCTTCTCGGTGGACAAACCACAGGGGTTGCTGCTGGGTCAAGGTGAATAGTGCATTCACCTGGGAGTAGTCAGATTCCTTTGAAAACGTCAGCAAACTCCTCCATGACTGTCTACTTCTCAACTGGTGCTGTCAGTGATAGCACTAGCTTGATGAGGTCCATGTCTAAACATGCCTTTAGACCTAGCACTGGAGGTGCTCGAGTGTCAACAATGTAAAAGTCCAACATCATGTCGCTTTCTTTGTACTTGCATTTCATCACGCATGTGCCTTTTACAATGAGCTGCTCACCCCCATAGCTGAACAGTCTGCATGAGGTGGGCTGTAGCTCACACTCATCCTTCAAACTGTGATACTCACTCAGAGGAATTACATTAACCTGAGCTCCAGTGTGTAGTTTAAACTTAAACTCTATGCCCTGTTTTCCTATCTTAATATCTGCAAAGGCTTGCTCAGTCTCTGAAATCTGTTTTTTCTGTGACACAGAATCAATATACAGTTCCTCTGCATTTGGCTCTCTATCTGGCATTTGGCGGTCACTCACTGTGTGTACTGCTAATCCAAAAACAGTCCTGCAAACTTTAACAAAGTGGTTCCGTTTACCACATTTAGCACATTGCCTTCCTTTGGCAGGGCAGTGCTCCTTTTCCCCATGCACCTTGTTTCCACAATATCCACAGTTTTTGAAGCATTTTATGTCTGTGTCACTCATTTTTAGAACTCTCTCTGTTCTTTCTGTTCTGAAACGCGCTCTCTGGGCGGTGTTCTTTGGTGTGTGTCTATTAACTGCATGCACTGTCTGTTCACGCGAGCTGCTCGTGGCGCCGGTTATGGCTTTCAACTGTGCTTGGGCTATCTCGTGCGATCTAGCTATGTCTATAGCTTTGTCCAGCGTTAGCCCGGACCCAACATTCAAAAGTTTCTCTCTCACTTTAGCTGAATGTATTCTAAACATGATGTGGTCTCTGACCATCTCATCTTTATCTGCATATTCACAGTCTTTTACCAGCAGTTTTAACTCAGTCACGAACTGTTCAAATGACTCACTAACTCCTTGTACTTTCTCCTGAAACTTGTACCTAGCGAATATCGTATTTGTCTTGGGCATCACATATGATTCAAAATGGTCAAAATAACTTTTCAGTACGTTTGCTTCATCCGCGGTGAGAGACCATGTGTTAAAAATGTCTCTCCCTTTTTCTCCAATCCACAGGAGTAGGTAGCTGCATCTTTCTTCCTCCCCTTTGCTTTTCAGTGGACCTGAGAACATCAACTCCACGTGTTGCTTGAACTTGCACCATTCTCTAGGTAAGTTCAAAGATTCCCAATCGATTCGAGGCAAGGGAGCTCCAACAATGTCCATTTGAAATCCCTGTTCTGACACCATGTCTTGTTTTGCACACTTTGTACAAAAATAATAAATTGCAGGACAATGGAGTATTACAGTTTAACACTTTTATTAAGCATTAGGTCTGATTTTACTCTTCGCATAGTGGGGAAAAGCCTGGCATTAGGACCCCTAGCCTGGGTCTTCCAAAACAATAGTAGTCCTTACAGATGCCTGCAGGCCAATGACAACTCAGCATGTGATCACATGTGAATATAATAGGTATTCCTTACAGATGCCTGCGGGCCAATGATAATTCAATATGCAAATGTTACAAACACAACCAAGCATTACTTTGCCCTCTGCTGGTCAATTTGAAGCTTGCAAAAATAACAATTTTCTAATTGAAAAGTCTTCTTTGATTAGTTGTATTATTGTGCTTTTTTAAATAATGCAAAACACCATAAATGTGTATTCTTAAGAAAATAACTGACAGATTTCCCAGGGTTCACTCCAGCATCTTTGCAGATTTTAAAAAAAATTCAAAGATTGTTGTTACCCTGCAATTATATAGCAACTGTCCTGACTAGTTATTTATTCTTTTCTTAAGCTAACAATTTTTTAATATGCTTATCATTATTGTACCTTGTATAATAGGTGTAAATAATTATGCAGTGTTTTCTCTTAGATATTATCACAGGAAATCACAGGAACCCCACATTGCAGATAGAGGCCATTTCAGCCCATCGAGCCTGCACCGACACATATCCCACCCTATCCCCGTAACCCCACGTATTTAATCCCCCTAACACTAAGGGTCAATTTATCATAGCCAATCAACCTAACCCGCACATCTTTGGACTGTGGGAGGAAACCGGAGCACCCGGAGGAAACCCACACAAACACGGGGAGAATGTGCAAACTCCACACAGGCAGTCGCCCGAGGCCGGATTTGAACCCGGGTCCCTGGCGCTGTGAGGCAACAGTGCTAACCACTATGCCACCGTGCTGATTATGAAGAATCGTCATTATAATTAAATAATGAGGGCAAGGTTGGAACAGGATGCTGCACTGACTTAAATACTGGCCTTTGGGGGTGTAATTGGACCTTGCTTTAGCAATTTCTAGCATAGATTGCACGTGACCAAAGCACACCGGAAGTGCATCCATCGCCATATTGTTGTGAGTACCCCTTAAGCATACCAGGCGCCTATTAAAATATTATAATGAGGGTCCTTGCACTGATATAGGACCCATTTCAGAAACTGCAAGAGGAAGAAGGAAGGGAAACCACAGGAGGTCCTGCACCTCAAGGGTCTCTGGGAACCGACTGTTGTACCTCAACATCACTGAGGAGCAGTCAATCAAGCACCTCACTTCACAAGGGAAGTAAACACAGAGATCTGTCACTTGTTGCACCACGAACACGAGCCCCAAACTAGGACATGGACAGCACTACATGTGACTGTCAAGGTCGCCGTGGCCCTGAATTTTAATATCACAGTGGTGTTTCAGGTTGCAACAGATGACACCAGTGACATCACTCAGTACACTGTGCACTGCTGCATCAGGGATGTCACCAAGGCTCTCTACTCCAGGAGGAACGACTTCATCTCTTGTTCTCAAAGGAAGAAGGGAGTGTGTTAGTGGTAGCCTAGTGTTTTGAGGATGTGCATGTCAAGGTTGAATAGTGTCAATGTGTGAAATGTGGCAGGGGTGTGTGGGAATGAGGGAGGTAATAGTGAGATAAATAGCAGGTGTGGAGTGTGTGAGTAGTAGCAGAAGGAGGTGGAGTGAGGTGTGGTGCAGTGATTGTAGGGGTGTGAAGGGGTGTGGTGCATGGAGGGCTTGTGAGTGACTGGGCTGCAGGTGGTGCAGAGCTGAGGAGAGGGTAATGCGAGATATGAGTTTGGAGTCTTGCCTGGTGAGGTCACTAAACTTCTTGCAGCATCGCAGCATTACCATGTCCTGGGTGGAATGCTCCTGGCATTGCCTTACTCTTCCACCTCTTGCCACTTCTGCCTGGTCACTTGTCACCTCCTACCCGGCTGGAACAGCACCTCACTCCTCACAAGGACCGCCAGTATAGCATCTACAAAGCAGCTGTTTCAGGCATGTCTAAAGTGTCCACAGCTGATTGCAGTGTTCAGTGCTAAAGTGCACCTCCCCTTTAAGAGGTGCAGGCTGCCTTTAAAAAGCATCATGGACATGTTATTTTCAGGCCCCCGATTAGGCGAACTGCCAAAGAACAGCATGAGTAGTGCTGGCAGCTCGGCTATTGAATGTTAAAGAGCCAGGGAGACCAATTTCTCTAATTAACAGCACCCATATGTTCAGACACGAGCTGCATACACAGCACCGATGAATCAATTTCTACCACGGCTAATCCAGACTGCTGAGATAAAAAGTGCCTTCTATTTGCTGGCTGTAAAAGAGTCCTTCATGGAATTAGTTTAGCAGTCTTAAGCCAGCCTACATAATATTGGTCACAGCACAAAACTATCCTTAATGTGGAACTAACTGGCAAATTCTTTTAGAGAAATGGTGTGGGGAATTGAAAAAATATCACACTGGAGTAGGGAGTGCTCTTCTCAAGTTGGGCCAAGGCACATTGTTGGTGCAATGTAGAGGTAGCTTTACTCTGGGAGCTGATTCTGTGTTCAGCTGTGCTAGTTGCACAATATTAGAACAGATGCGAAGAGATTGGAAAATTGGTCAAGCATGCCTTAGGCATGCTTTGGGTCTAAATCCTTCTGCACATGATTTTCTGACCTGCTGCTTTTGTATGTTAAAGCACTTAAGGAAAGATAAATGAAAAGACTTGCATTTATATAGCGTCTTTCACAACCACAGAATGTCCCAAAGCACTTTATAACCAATGAAGTACTTTTGAATTGTAGTCACTGTTATAAATTGGAGAAGCGTGGCATCCAAATTGCGCACAGCAAGGCTTCAAACCATAATGAGATACTGACCAGATAAATTGTATTTTTAGTGATGTTGTAATTGGGACCCAACCCAATTTTTATTAGGCAGCCTGAGTGGGAAGTGGGAGTGAGTTTCCCGCCAGGCCAACATATGAAGCCCTTGGAAGATGTGAGTGTGCCAAGGCTTTCAATATTAAGTTGAAGCTTGAGAGTGTGCCCTGCTAAAGTAAAAGTGTGCATGAGATGCTATGGAAGAGCTGTAAGGTATGAGTGCTTAGCATAGACAAGCAATAAAGGTGGAACAGGTTGCAAGGCAACACTGTGTGACATGCAATTGTGGGCCATCTATCTGGTGCATGGTGCTGTTGGATAGGCTTATTTTTCTAAGCTTCTTAAAGTGTAAGAATTTAGCAGTCATTTCCTGCTGGCTATGGTGCACTGCCATCTTGTACAGAAGATACTCTAGAATGCCAAACAGGGCAACCCTCATTACACCCGTGCCATGCAGCAACTCTCAAACAGCTGGGTGCTACAGCATTCCATCACTTGCACACAGTTTAGTGACTTCAAACTGGGTTTGCTTCCTTTGCTTTTGTCTCCATATTTTTTCTCTAATGCAGCTTCTGGAAAGGCAGACAAATATTTAGAAAAATATTTTCAGCCTTTCAAAAAGGATAAAAGAATTGTTGCCCTCTCTGCCCATGTGGTCATTTACTTTTAAGTAAGTTGTATCCCTTTAAATTTTCCCAGCAGTTCTTCAAGAGCCAATGCACCCAGGCAGCGTTTTCAAAATGATTTAGATTAGCTGACTTTGTGAACTAAAGTGAGATCAGTTTTCTTTGCATGTTGTGTACAGTGGGCATGATCTGATACAGTCCTATCATCACTACAACATGACCATTCGGCTCTGAATCTAACCAAACCTGTACCTGACCTCTGAGTGTTTGATGCTGACAGTAGGTGCCTGAAATGGAAAGTGTTCCTTTCCCCAGTTATAATAGGCCTCACCGAGATAAACACAAAATTCACAAAAGAGAAATTGAGTACAGTTGAAGCATTTTTTACTTTGTTATTCAATAATGAAATGAAGCACTTACATAAATGTTGATATTCCCAATACCTTACTGCTTAAAACCCTAGCAGGTGTACATATTGTGAAGGAACAGTCATGCCCACGCTCACTAATTGAGCTTTTGGCACAGTGCAGCTCCATCTGGATCTTACAAAAGCAAAGGAAATTTATAGCTTAGACAAGGAAATGAATTGTGCAGTGGCAGTCCACCTTCAGGAATTAATAACACCAAAATTATATTAAACAGCTAAAACAAACAGAAGAGGTGACAACGTAGATGTTAGCAGGCTATTTGATGTAAGTTACTTTTATATTAGGTTGTTAACACTGCTGATTCCTGAAGCATAATCTCATATAACTAGTGGTTTTCTCCTGCTGGCATTGATAGAGAGAACGAAAATGAGAGAGGATGCTGTTTGCAGAGGGCAGCAGCCTAGGAATGAAGGATGGAAATGTGAGAATAGATGAATATTCTGCTATTTTCTTGATTTTGAGAGCAGGGACTACCAATACAACTTTTCCTGAGGAGATTAAATGGGTGGGGTAGAGTCCACGATAAGCATTGGAGATGGTCTGTGGAAAGAATGAATTTGACAGACAAAATGGCTTTTCTCTTGTTCTATGCTTCCTTATATTCTATGAGATACTCTTTCAGCAAAATCATTTTGAAGGCATAATTCTGGGTACCAATGGAATAATGAAAAATAAGTCTCTAAGGGGGAAAAATTCGGTTGGTTGCGCCACCCATTAGCGCCTAAAGAGGTCGAGAAGTGGGGCGCTAACCAACTAGCGCCCGGGCGCAGCGAACCCTGCGCCTCTTCCCAAATTGAGCGGACATTTAGCGCCGGCGCTAAACCATTGCGCCCGCTCACCGGCGCACGCAGATCATGATGTCATTTCAGTGTGCAACACCCTTGGGGCGCCCCGGACCGGAAATTCAGTGGCGCCCCCCCTCCGTTCCGCCTGGCGCTAACAAGGACAGGTTACCTGGAACGTTTCCCAGTCGCTGTCGGGCTGTGGGGGCACTATTTAAAGGGAACTCTTCCTGGATTATTAGTGGTAGCCATTTTTGGACCACACCTTCTTTGAGAGAGAGAGAGAGTTGCTCAAAGACAAATGGAGAGCCATTTCTGCAGTGAGCCAGCGCTGGCTGAGGAACTTTAGCCTTCTGAACATAACTTTGCAGTTGGTAAGCTTCTCAACTGGCATAACTTTCAGTGTGCACTTACTATGGGGGCTGCATTGGATGGGAATGTCGTCCCTCTCAATCATATTGACAGGGCACAGAGATGCAGGGATAGAGTGGCAGGCATGGCCAGACGGAGGAGGGCCTACAGACGTCGGCACACGAGACCTTACGCTGCCAGGGTTTTCCGCCAACAGTTTTCGTATATTAACATGTCGGAGGAGCAGTGTTTCTGAAGGCTGCACTTCAGTAAGGAGGTGGTCACTGAGCTCTGCCACCTGCTTCAGCCAGATCTGCAGCCTCAACTAAGGTGCAGGACATCTCTGTCGGTGGCTGTGAAGATCACTGTGGCTCTAAACTTCTATGCCAGCAGCTCTTTTCAGGCCACTACTGGGGACATTGCCAACATCTCACAGTTCGCGGTGCATTGCTGCATCCGTCAAGTGACTAATGCCCTCTTTAAAAGGAGACGGCATTACATCTCCTTCCCAATGACCCCGGACAAGCAGCGAGAGTGCACAGAGGGCTTCGCAAGGATAGCGGGCTTCCCCATGGTGCAGGGCGCTATTGACTGCACGCATGTGGCTTTGTGGGCGCCTCTAGAGAATACCGAAAGGCGTTCCATTCTTTGAATGTGCAGCTGGTCTGTGACCACTGACAGCTGATACTCGCTGTCAATGCCCACTTTCCGGGCAGCAGCCACGACGCCTTCATCCTGCGCCAGACTTCTGTGGCAGACCTTTTCGAGGCCCCGGCTCACCCAGGAGGCTGGCTTCTCGGGGACAAGGGCTATCCTCTGTGCCCCTGGCTGATGACCCCGCTCCATTCGCCCAGCACCCCTGCTGAAGAACATTACAATGAGAGCCATCAAGTGACCAGGAACATCATTGAGCACACAATCGGCGTGCTGAAGCAATGGTTCCGCTGTCTGGACCATTCTGGAGGAGCCTTTCAGTACTCACCTGAGCGAGTCTCCCACTTCCTGGTTGTGTGTTGCATGCTGCATAACCTGGCAATCCTCAGGACCCAGCCAATGCCACCAGACATTGAAGCACCAGCAGAGGAGGAGGAGGAGGAGGAGGAGGAGGAGGAGCACCAAGACGGGAGGGAGGCACAAACTGCAAGGGCCGTCCGTCAGAGGCTTATAGCAAGTCGCTTCTAGGCCCCTCTGAGGGGATGCTTTCTGCCATTCCAAGAACATGAATGGAACCGTTCTGCTACCCCTAAGCCGGTCAAGGCAAAAATTAGTGCAAAGAACAGACATGGACATTGTGAATAAATAAACTTCTTTATTTAACAAAATGTGTATCCTTCCCGCATGACAAAGCAATGGAAACAAACAGCAAAACAAACAGACTGCCACATAACTGACTCTCACACCCTGGAGACTGTCCAAAACATATCTGGCTCTCACACCCTGGAGACAATGTCCAAAACATAGCTGTCTCGCACACCCTGGAGACAATGTGCAAAACATAACCAACATTCAGACCAACATCCTCGGCCTTGAATGAAAGAAATAACATAATTTAGCAGCACCTTCTACTTTTTGCCCCTCGATGGTGATCTGCTTCCCTTGCGGAATTGCCCCCTTCCTGCCCTGCAGCTCCTCTGTAATGGGCCCCCAGTAGCTGCAGCAAAACTGGGGGAGGCCTGCTGACTGTCCGAAACTGAAACCGCAGATGCCCTTGAGGGACGGCCTGGACCAGCTCTGGGCCTGGAGGGCCCGGCTGCTGACTGCTCCAACTCTGCATGGGTGGAAGCAGTCTGTCCTACAGGTGATGGCAGCTGCAGTGGAGAAGTGCCAGTGGTGGCATCAGGAATGCTGTCATCCTGAGAGCGGACAGCAGCTCCCTGGTCGGCCGACACACTGGCACTCTGACGGGGCAGCACCGCAGCATGTGCAGCAATCGGCTGGTGCACAGATTGCTGGCCTGCTGTGGCACGGCGAGGGCCCCGGAGAATCCTGCCCAATCCAGCGAGGGTGGCAGCAGTCAGTGCTCGCGTGGCCTCAATCTGCGTCTGCATGAGACCAGCCACTGACTGCGTGGCAGCACTCAGCACTTGCATGGCAGGTGACAGTGCTTCGCTGAAGTCCTGGAGAATCCTTGCCAGTGCTGCACCAAAGTCCTGCACAGCTCCTTGCCTGTGCTGCGCCGAAGTCCTGGACACTCCTTGCCAGTGTCTCAATGGAGTCGGGCATCCTTGCCACTGCAGCCATGAGCTAAGTGTGCCTCAGCCCAGCCTGGGCGCTCATTTCTGCGAGGGCACGCACCTCTTCTGCGCTCTGTGCAGCAGCACTCGCGGCCCGACTCGCCCTCCAGGGAGACGCGTGCCCCCGAGCTTCCCTACCCCCCCTCACATTGCTGCAGGTCGCTGGGTCCTGGAGCTGCATCCTCCTCAGACCATTCCCCCCCACTCCCCTCCAGGGAAGGCATCTCCCCAGTCTGGATATGGGCTGGCTCACCTGAGGGTGGTACGGATGGTCCCGCTTCCTCCTCCTCGTCGCCTCTAGAGTCACTCGCACTGGCAGCTTGAGGGCCCGCCTCCCGAGCTGGTGATGCAGCATCTGAAAGCAGGGAGGTTCAAGAGTGGCTTTAGCGAAAGGACAGGGTGGCAGCAAGGGATGCATGAGTGCTGCAATGCTCTGAGTTGGCTCGAGAGTGAAAAACATGCTGGTGTGGGGAACATGTGGAAGGAGAGAGGTCAAAATGGTGATGACCTTACCATTGCTGTCCACAATGGGGTCGGCATCTCCAGAGGCGATGGGGCCAATCATCCGGCTTGCCACAATCCGGTGGACTCGCTCCTCCAGGTCTGTAAGGGTCTGCAGGTGAGGCCGGCCTCCTCCGGTCCGATGCTACTGCCTTCTATTATTCGCCAGCTTGGCCTGCAAGAGAAAGGACGGGGTATGATGAAACCTGCAGCCCTGACCTGGCATGACATGCCTCCCATAGTCGATTAGCCCTTACATTATGCTGCCCTGATCTGGCATGACATGCCTCCCATGGTCGATTAGCCCTTACATTATGCACAGAGCTGAATGTGCGTGTGTGTTTCCAGAAAGGGCCATGGGTGCTGGATGACAGCTGGCCATTGGGGCTTTGCACACTCTCTGGCCATAAAGTGAGGTGCAGATGGAGGGATGAAGATGATTCTGAAAAAGGCACTCACCCTGACGACCCAAGTGAGGTCGTTGAACTTCTTCCTGCATTGCGCAGGAGTCCTTGGAACCATGCTGCTGGAGGTGACTGTGGGAAACCTCCCTCCAAGCCCTGCGATAGTCACTGTGTTGAGGCCTCCTGCCATTCTCTGGGTAGAGCACATATCGCCTGCGCTCAACCGCGCCAACCAGAGCATCCAATGCCCCCTCGCTGAAGTTCTGCGCTCTCTCCCTGGCCCTCTCCATATTGATGCAGTTGTCGACGCCACAGGTAGGTTACCGCCGAGTTTGAGGCCTACGAGTTGCAGGGTGCGGCTGCAGATGATAATCGATCCGCCCCTTTAAGAGCCGGTGGTACGGATGTTCTGACGTTGGAAAGAGGTCTCCTTGGACAAAGCAACCAACCACCTGTGATACAAAGTGCTGTTGTGATGATGTATTGACTCGTCAAACAATTTAGAGTTAGACGGCCAAACAAAAGCGTGTCTTTGTCACAAGATCACCATAACCTAGAGTTGATTGCTAATGTTTTTAAATTTCTTTACTGTGACTTTTGTTCTAATCTTTGCTTAAAATCTCACGTTATTTTGCTCAATCAAATTTGTACCCTTGGAGGACTGGGTGCTGCAGTACGTTCGCATACTAACCTTTCACCTCTGGAATTGAAACTTAATTCCAGCCCAGAATGAAAAGATGAAATGCGACTACCTCTCTCGATAATTTTGAATCAGGTGCTAAGGAGCATGAGTCCAAAGCAAAAAAAAAAATTCATAAATTAGTACATTGAAGCCTGTTTAAGTAACTCACCCATTTGCCAACAAAATGTGTTCACTACTCCAAGCTTTTGTCCTAACTGTCTTCTTCACATTCTCCCCTTGCTTTTGCTACAAGGTATGACTCAGTAACTGTAGCCGGAATCCCTCGGGTTGATCGCCTGCAGTTTGTATGTAAATTGTCTATTTTCACATTTTTCCTTCACACCCGATGGGTGCTACCTCTGACAGCACAGCTCAGTTGTAAATGGTACCATTTTAATTCAGCTAAACAGCTAAACACCCCTGATCCGCTCTAACTTTTACCACTGCACAATAGAGAGCATCCTGACGAACTGTATCACAGTATGGTATGGCAGCTGTAGCTACTATGACCGGAAAGCCCTGCAGCGGGCAGTCAAAACTGCCCAACGCATTACCGGCACCCGGCTACCGACCATAGAGCACATATACCAGAAACGCTGTTTACGGAGGTCACGGTCCATCATCAAAGACCCTACCCACCCCAGCCACAGTCTGTTCGCCCTCCTGCCATCTGGGAGACGCTACAGATGCATTCGCACCTGTATGACCAGATTTAGGAACAGCTTCTTTCCCAGGGCTGTCATCCTACTGAACTCCACAAATAAACTCTAAAGCCTGCACATCTGCCAATGCACTTTATTATGGTTATGGTTATGTTTATGTTAATGTATTACAAGCCAAATGTATGTTGAATGTTTAAATGTCTTAATCTAAATGTACACTCTCGAGAGCCGCAAGCCTACATTTCGTTGTACTGCACTTGTGCACTAACAATGACAATAAAAGTTGATTTGATTTGATTTAAACAATCGAGAAAACATGGGAGTTAAAAGAAAGTTCACTCAATTGCGTGGACTATTCAATTTATCAGGTTATCACTTAAATGGCTCCACTCTGCCAAACTGTCATTCTCACTCAGTGAAGCCACTGTACTTTAAAAGTAATTCCTTGGTCCTGAAACACTTTCAGTCATCCTAAGGATGTGATAAGATGTTATCCTTTCTTTCTATATTGCTTATCATTTTTATTTCTCGGTAGTTATGTCATCCAATCCCAATGGAAGTTAGTTCTCAATAGTTAATTCGACTTCAATTATTTTTGACACCCCTGCCCTTTTGAGGTTTAGTGATTGTCCACAGACCCCTTAAAGTATACAACATGAAGGATGAAAAGATCTGAGAGACTAAACAATACTGAGGTGAGAGTTCCTAAATAGAGTTCTCTAATCTTTTTTGGAAGCATCTTCTTCTGAAAATGTAAGTAGGAAAGAAGCATAAGAATCTGAGAAGAAAATGTAAGTTAGAGGCATTTAATTAACATTTTTTACAAGGGGGGACATGTTTATCACTTGCTTTGTGGGATAGAGGCAACAACTTAGTAGGGCGCTGAATGTTTTCTGAATGTTAGGATTCCCAAGAGTACAAGGCATAATAGATGGCACCCATGTACTGTATAGATCATTGAGTCTGGCTACTACTTCCTGACAGTCAAAGGAAGTTATCTTCTATGGAGTGTTCCCTGCAGTGCCAAACAAGGCAGCCCTCCTCACGCCCACTTCACATAGCAGCACATCTACTTTTTCACCCATCAAATAAGGGCTTGGGTGTTGTATCTGTCCATCACTAACTGCCTCCATATTGGATTTTCTTTCACTTAATTTTTGCCTGGCTCTTATTTCCTCATCCCAGCCTTGGTAAAGGCTGACAAATATTTTAAATCCATTTTGAAGCTTTATAAAGGCTGAACCAATATTTGCCGCAATATGCAGTCACTTAAGTGCACAGATTAGTTTAAATTTGATCTGCTAAAGTTGGTGCATCCTTCATTACGCCAGCTGGCAGCACAAAGAGGTTATGCTAATGATCCAAATGAGTAGAAACCACAAAATTAGGAACAGTAACCTCAATGCGCTGTGGGCTAATTTGAGTCAGTCATTCCTGGCATAGATTTGACCAAATTTGCAAAATCAGGGCTGATAAGTGTGAGGTCATTATGCTGAAGCTGATCAGTTCTCACCATGAGCACTATGATCAGTTCTGGTTGCCAAGGTACAAAACAAATATTCAAACTCCAGAAGTGATACACAAAGGGTAATGAGCCTGGATTTCTATGTTTTCTAAAGTACATTTATGACCTGGATATTGGAACCAAATGTAATAGAAATGGGAGATCTGACTAAAGATCTGTGGAATAACTTAACTTGTTTTTGCACAGCAAATTATATTTAACATTGATAAATATAAAATATTCAGCAATGGAGCATAAAATGTTTGTTATAAGTATATAATTAATGGAATTAAATTATGAATGAACTTAGAAAGGGACCTTGATGCAATATTAAACTCAAGACTTTTAAATTACAGACAATGAGGGGCAGCAATTTTTTTAAAAGCTGATGAAATGCTGGGATATATATACTCAGAACAGTAGAGTACAGGGTTCAGAGATTATGTTAAGGACTAAGGATATCTGCCACACACACCACACATTAGTGCTCTGTTCAATTCTAGTTGCCATGCCGAAATGCCAAAAATGTATTGAAGAAGATGCTGAGAAGAGCAACAATACTGATCCAACGTAAAAAGGGTATGAGCTGGAGGGAAGATTAGAGAATGTCAAGCTCTACAGGTTAGAAAAAGATGCATGGGGGAGGGGACAGAAGGGTTTCTCTGAGGTATATAAAATAAAGTTAATATAGATTAGGTATATCCAGTTAATTTTCTCTCTTCTCCAAATTACAGAATTGCCCCAATGCCTTCCCACAACTCTGTACATGTGGTTGTGCCTCTGCAATTGGATACTATAATTGGAGAGCCAGGTATTGTAGGGATGAGCCTTGATTGGTCAAATGGCCTTTTCACGTCCTCAGTTTTCTTAAATTCCATTGTAAAATAACAAAGCACTAGCACCGGTGACCACAAAGCTAGCACAATAGTATTTTCCCACCGGTCTTATTCTCATCTGCTTTCATCCCAGGAGCAATTATCACTTTTATTACCTATTACCAGTAATTATTCCATAACGACTGCATTGCCATGATTGATCTGATCATTTTGTTGGTAGCAGTTCCACCACAACATTCCTGTAATAATACAAATACTTTTACATTTTTCATTTGCTAAAATATCTGAACATCTCAGTAGGGCATCTGCCAGTTGAATATCAGCACAATGGAAATGTAATGATGTTTTTATGACTTGGCGAACATAATCTGAGAAAAAGAACAAGACATGTAACATTAAATCTGGATAAACGAGTATTAGATGGAGATTTTACACATCCCAGTCATATTTAGAACACTTAGGGCTAGAAATTTAGTTCTGTAGAGCCCAATTTTTCGGCGCTATGGGTGCCGTTTTAGGATGAAAATGGCATCCGCGCCACGTGCATATACTTCTGGTGCCTGCTGCGCCAGACACTATCTTGGTCCTCTTTTGGTGAGGGCGGTAGGGCAGGCTTTAGGAGCGTGTGCCGGCAGAGTAGGCAGATCGTGACATCAATCAGCGTGCAATGCTGATTTGATGCCAGCGCTGCCATTTTTGTCCTGAACGCTGGGGCTAACACCCTGTCTTAACCTCACACAGCTGAACATGCATTCAGCAGCAGCAAGGACCCCCCACCAATAATATTTAAAAGCATCAGCAACCACTCTAAGGTTGGTTGCTGATTAATTTCTACTGGCTCTGCGGAAGTGGTTGGAGCTTTCCCGACTTGATTAAAGTTGGTGAGGTGACAGGGTGGTCCTGCAAGTGGAGAAGGCCTTGGTTCTGACTTCAAGGGTTTTGGTCAGACCACTTGATCGCAGACATGGGTGCTCTAGTTGTCTCCCCCTTGGTCTGCAGCATGACAGGGAGATGGAGAAGAGGCAGCAAAGAAGAGGACACACTGCTTGCAAATGGAGGAGGAGAAGGGGGAAAGGGCTCTCAGCAGGAGACCTTACCCACCTAGGGTCTTCCGAGATCAATTCTCTTACCACAACCTGAGCCAGGAGCAGTGTGTGAAGCATCTGTGCTCTACGAAGGAGGAGCTCACAGAACACTGCCACTCTTGCAACCAGACCTGCAGCCTCACACCAGGGCAAGGATAGTGCTGCCAGTGGTTGTGAAGCTGACCATGGCCCTGAATTTTCTCGCATTGGGATTTTTCAAGCTGGAGCAGGTGACATCTGTAACATCTCCCAGTTCGCCGTCCACTGCTGCATAAGAGAGGCGACAGATGCTCTTTATGCCAGGAGAGGGGAGTTCATTGTCTTCTCTCTGACCAGAGAGAAGCAGGCAGAACATGCATGTGGCTTTGCCAGGATAGCAGGCTTCCCCATGGTGCAGGGTACCATCAACTGCACACACGTGGCTTTGCGGGCGCCGCATCTAAATGCTGAGATTTACCACAATTGCAAGGGTACTGTTATGTTCATTAATAACTAGACATTCTTATTATGAACACCTAGCTTCTAGCTAGTCATTTATTGAGTACACGTTCTCTAGGTACAGCATCTGTAGAGATTCAGCATGTGTACTTCTGTGTGCAGGCAGCCATCTTGACTACTGCCTTGTGGGTAGCCTAGTGCATCATGGGTAGTGTAGTCTTAAACACATACAACTAAATACACAGCTCTATACAGCTTTACGGCTCCATCTAGTGTACCACTCTAGAATGACATGTTATTGATCATTACATCCCCCTTTCTTTGAGGTTAAACAAAATCAATATCAATCAACTTACAAGAAACACGATAAAGAAGATATCAGTAACACTTTTGTTAGTGCTCTATAAACATAAACATTTTCACAACAGTCAACACATTTTCAAAGCTTTACTTTATACTCAAAGATTAAGTCTATCAGGCTTTTTTACTTCATGTGTGGATCTTCTCAGCATGGGTAAGTCTGATGTGTTTGCATGAGATTGTTCTGGTGGTGATTGACAAGATTCAGTTGCGGCATTGTCATCAATCTGCTCTTGGATAGTTTCTTGTGTCTTCAGGAGGGAATGGTGGTTCCTCCTGAGAATCTGTCCTTCCTCAGTTCTAACAGTGTATGACCTTGGTTGTACTTCCTCAAGAACTGTAGCTTTCCTGTTCCATGCATCTGGATCCTCAATCCTGACAACATCATCTCTTGTCAATGGTTTTAGAGTTTTGGATGACTTGTCATAGTATGATTTCTGTTTCAGCTTTAACAGTTGAAGTCTCTGTCTTAGTTCCTTACTTTGCTTTTCATTTGCACAGCAGGGCAGCGTGGTGTGCAACTTGCGACCCATTAGTAGTTCAGCAGGTGACGAACCACAGTCTAAAGGTGAGGCTCGGTAGCTCAGCAGGGCGAGATAAGGATCAGACTTGCTTTCTGTCGCTTTCTTCAGTAGCTGCTTGAGAACTTGAACACCTTTCTCTGCCTTACCATTTGACAGAGCATACAAAGGACTGGATGTGATGTGCTGAAAGTCATATTGTGCTGCAAACTGTTGCCACTCCTTACAGTTGAAGCACGGATCATTGTCGCTAACAGCAATCCTGGGAAATCCATGTCTGGCGAAGATGGATTTCACATGCATTATGACACTGCTTGCTGTGGTGCTTGAGAGCAGCGCCATCTCAGGATAGTTAGAATAGTAGTCAATCACTATTAGATATTCTTTACCATTGAAATGAAAAAGGTCCATACCAACCTTTTGCCATGCTGCTGTTGGTAAGTCAGCTACTATCATTGGTTCCTTTGTTTGTTTGTTTTGGTGTTTCTGACATGTCTCACATTTGCCTATCATGTTCTCAATGTCCTTATTTATGCCAGGCCAAAAACAGTGTCTCTTGCTCTCCTTTTGCATTTTTCAATTCTGAGGTGTCCCTCATGAATCCTTTTGAGCATGTCTTGACGTAGAGCCTGTGGAATGACTATTCTGTTCTGTTTTGGTAATAGTCCACTTGCGACACTCAATTTTGACCTTATGTGAAAGTATTTTGAACAGGAACCTTTTGGCCAATCATGATGAATGTTTTCTATTACTGTTTGTAACACTGTATCTTTTACTGTTTCTTCTGCTATTTGCTTTGATTTTGTGTCTGACACGGGCAGCGCAGCAGTGACCATACTCACATGAACATCCACGTCTTCTTCAGTAGAGCTCACTTGACTCATTTTGGGTGCTCGGGATACTGCATCTGCTAACACTATGTATTTGCCTGGTGTGTAGATCAGTTTGAAGTCATATCTTTGCAGCTTCATCATGAGTCGTTGAATCCTTGGAGACATCTCATTCAGATTTTTTTTTATGATGGCAACCAGTGGGCTGTGGCCTGTCTCAACTGTGAAGGTGGGAAGTCCATATATATAGCCATGGAACTTTTCTAATCCAACTACCAAGCCTAGACATTCCTTTTCAATCTGGGCGTATCGACACTCAGTATCAGTCATAGACCTGGAGGCATAGGCAACAGGCTTCCAATCTTCACCCTCTGCTTGTAGCAAGACCGCGCCTAAGCCATCTTTTGATGCATCCGTTGACACTTTGATTCTCTTTGTTGGGTCAAAGAAGGTGAGTACAGGTGTGGTTGTCAGCACTGTTTTGAGGTTCATCCACTCTTGTTCATGTCTTTCTGCCCATGCGAACTCATTTGTTTTATGTAGCAGGTCTCGCAGACAGGTTGTCTTGGCTGACAAGTTAGGAATGAACTTTCCAATGAAGTTTATCATCCCCATGATGCGTAGTACTCCTTTTTTGTCAGTGGGTCAGGGCATGTTGAGTATGGCGTTTACTTTTTCCATATCTGGCTCTATTCCTTTACCAGATAGATTATCTCCTAGGAAAGTGACTTCCTGGACGCCAAACTGACACTTGGCTTTGTTGAGCTTCAGTCCATTCCGGCGTATGCTCTGTAGCACTTTAGTCAGTCGCTCATTGTGTTCTTTCAGTCTGGAGCCCCAGATGATGATGTCATCAACATAGACCCGAACTCCTTCCAGACCTTCAATTATGTGTTCCATCGCTCTATGAAAGATTTCAGATGCAGATATTATCCCGAAAGGCATTCTGAGGAAACAATACCTGCCAAATGGTGTGTTGAAGGTACAGTATTTGGTGCTCTCTTCATCCAGTTTTAGTTGCCAAAATCCTTGTGAGGCATCGAGCTTTGTGAAGTATCTGGCACCTGACATTTCACTGGTGATTTCTTCTCACTTGGGAATCTGGTAGTGTTCACGTTTTATGTTTGCATTTAAGTCCTTTGGATCCATGCATATTCTTAGATCATTGTTCTTTTTCTTTACACATACCATGGAGTTAACCCAGTCTGTTGGCTCTTCGACTTTCCTGATGATTCCTAGTGTGGTCATTCTGTCCAGTTCTTTCTTGAGCCGGTCACGCAGGGGTGCTGGAATCTTCGTGGAGCATGTACCACTGGCTGAGCATCCTCCTTTAGCTGGATCTTGTAAGTGAATGGTAGAACTCCAAATCCTTTGAACACATCCTGGAAATTATTTACTACAGAATCCATTGAGTCACCTGGTCTGTTTATGGCACAGTTTATATGGTATACTCTCTTGACCAGTTCTAAGTCCTCACAAGCTTTGTCACCCAGTAGTGAATCAAGTCCTTCAGCCACAACAGAAAACATGAGATGATGCACTTTGTCTTTGACTGTCACTTTAAGTCTGCATACACCTAAGCTATCTATTTTCTGTACATTATAATCCTTCAGTAGTACTGACTTTTTCTGTATTTTGGGCTTTTCTTTCATATTTTTAATGTCACTCATACTGATTAAGTTTGCTTTTGCCCCAGTGTCCAGTTTCCATGCAACTAATGCTCCATTTACCTGCAGTGGGATCATCCATTTGCCCTCTTTTACTGCATTAATTTTATGTTCAGCATTGTCCATATCTGAGGGCTGCACATTTTCTGTATCATTTTTGACATTGTCACATGACATCATTCCTACAAAAAATTGTCTCACTTAAATCAGTGTCCTCAATCATATTGACTTGTTGCCCTTTCTTTGTTTTTACTTTTGAAAAGCATTGTTTGGCAAAGTGATTCTTTCCATGACATTTTTGCATATTTTTCCAAACGCTGGGCATTGTTTTAACTGGTGTTTGTAACCACAGCGTTTACAATTAAAAATTCCTTCCTCCGATTGCTTTTCATTTCTGTTCTGCCCATGTTTCTTCCCTATTTAGGACACAGCACTGACAGCAGCACTTACTACATGTGGTAAACCACTTTTATCGTTCACTATTGTTACACTATGGTTATCACTGTTTATATCGTTACACTATGGTTATCACTGTTTACAATGTTGTATCACTGCACAAGGTCACCTCTTGTCATGCTGTTATACCTGGGCTGACCACAGCTGACTCCGCCCATGACTCCGCCTGCTTGCCCAGGTATAAAGGTGGTCGACTGGCTGGTATTTCTCCTTGTTGGACCCGATCACCCACGAGGGTGGGCTCTGTTATTTAGCCAATAAAAACCTATAGTTACTATCTTAACTCATCGCTTTTCATTGGATGAATTGATAGGTATATCAATTTTATTGGCTAAATTTTGAAATGAGTGGATCGGAGCAGCCAAACGACCAGCCAAACGGCCAGCTACAACAGCCACAGCAGCCGGCCTGGCTGCGAGCCCTCCGACCGCCGTACCTGGATCTAAACCCACAGGCAGCGAACTCAGCCCTCGACTTCAAACACTGGCTGAGCTGTTTTGAATCCTACCTGGGAGAATCCGGCGTGCCTCCGGGATCCAAACTAAGAGTTCTGACCGCCCAAGTGAGCCCTAAAGTATTTGCAATCATCCAGGACCTTACTACATACGAGGACGCCCTCAACCTGCTGAAAGAGCAGTACCAGAGCCCGGTAAACTCTATGTATGCCAGACATCTCCAAAGATCCCGCTCGCAACAGCCAGGAGAGTCTGTAGATGAATTTTTACGGGCGCTACAAACACTCGGCAGGGACTGTGACTTTAAAGCTGTAACGGCTGCAGAAAATACTGAAGGGAATATCCGCGATGCCTTCGTGAAAGGCCTTCGGTCCGACTACTCACGGCAAAGACTGCTCGAATCAAAGGACCTCGACCTGAATACAACTGCAGCCCTCGCTCGCTCTCTGGAAGTGGCCCATCGGGACCTCGAGGTGTATTCCAGGTACTGTGCTGCGCGACCCTGGGACTCCGGCCCGACCCCGGCCGCAATACCCCTCGCACCGCCGCCTCTGGGACCTACCTCAGCGTCGGCGTCCCAGAATCGATCGGGACCGCCACCCCCGGTACCAGCCGCAACATCGGAGCCCCGCAATCGGGCCGCCGGCTGCTTCTTCTGTGGCCAGGCGAAACACCCGAGGACGCGCTGCCCTGCAAGAAACGCGACTTGCTCCGATTGCCACAAGAAAGGCCACTTCGCTAAGGCCTGCAGGGGGAGAGCCACAGACGCCAGCAGTGCCTCATGCGAGTTGTGGGGGCGGCCATCTTTCATCAAGGCCACAGATGCCAGTATCCCCTCGTGTGAGTCGTGGGGGCGGCCATCTTTGATCAAGGCCATCAACACCAGCAGTGCCGCATGTGAGTTGTGGGGGCGGCCATCTTCTCCGCCACTTTATTCAACCTCGTGGGCGCCGCCATTTTGTCCACCACACTCGACCGCCACCTTGCCTCCAGACCCGACCACCGCCTCACCCGCAGACTACAGCAGCTCGCTCAGCCATACACTAGCCTCCGTCACACTGGACCAAGCTCGCCCGCATCACCTGTCCAAGTCCATGATGGACATCAAAGTAAACGGCCACGCCATGACCTGCCTGTTCGACAGCGGAAGCACGGAGAGTTTCATCCATCCAGACACGGTGAGCCACTACTCCCTCACTGTCCGGCCAACGCGCAACCGGATCTCAATGGCATCGAGGTCCCATTCTACAGACATCAGTGGCTATTGTGTTGTGACCCTGTCGGTTAGGGGCACGGAGTATAAAAATTTTAAACTCCTCGTCCTGCCCCAGCTCTGCGCTGCCGTCCTACTAGGGCTGGACTTCCAATCCCACCTTCAAAGTGTCACTTTGGCATATGGTGGACCCCTCCCCCCACTCACAGTCGACAACCAGCAGCCTTTAAACCGCCCACCGCATACCACCTGCGGCCTATCCACCCTCAAGGTCCCGCCCCCCTCCCTGTTCGCTAACCTCACCCGCGACGGTAAACCCGTCGCCACCAAGAGCAGGCGGTACAGCGCCGGGGACAGAGCTTTTATTAGCTCTGAGGTGCAGCGTCTCCTGAAGGAGGGCATCATCGAGAGGAGCAACAGCCCCTGGCGTGCCCAGGTCATAGTCGTTAAGACCGGCAATAAAAACCGCCTGGTCATCGACTACAGCCAAACCATAAACCGGTACACCCATCTGGACGCATACCCCCTTCCCCACATATCTGATATGGTCAATCAGATTGCACAGTACCGGGTATTCTCCACCATCGACCTTAAGTCGGCCTATCACCAACTCCCTATCCGCCCTGAGGACCGCCAGTATACCGCCTTCGAGGCGAATGGCCGCCTCTACCACTGCCTTAGGGTTCCCTTCGGCGTCACCAACGGGGTTTCGGTCTTCCAAAGGGAGATGGACCGGATGGTTGACCAGAACGGGCTGCAGGCCACGTTCCCTTATCTAGATAACGTCACCATCTGCGGCCGCGACCGGCAGGACCACGATGTTAATCTGGAGAAATTCCTCCGTACGGCCGAACGGCTGAACCTCACTTACAGTAAGGAGAAATGTGTGTTTAACACCTCGCGTCTCGCCATCCTCGGCTGCGTAGTAGAGAACGGGGTCATCGGCCCCGACCCCGAAAGAATGCGCCCCCTCATGGAGCTACCCCTCCCCCACTGTCCAAAGGCGCTGAAGAGAACCCTGGGGCTCTTCGCCTACTATGCCCAATGGGTGCCGAATTATGCGGACAAAGCCAGACCCCTCATGAAGTCCACCTCCTTCCCCCTGACGGCAGAAGCGTGCGCAGCCTTCTCCCTCATAAAGGGAGACATTGCTAAGGTCACAATGCACGCGGTGGATGAGTCTATCCCTTTCCAAGTGGAGAGCGATGCATCCGACTTCGCCCTAGCAGCAACCCTTAACCAGGCGGGGAGACCTGTGGCCTTCTTCTCAAGGACCCTCCAGGGCCCTGAGGTCCGACACTCTTCGGTCGAGAAGGAGGCCCAGGCGATCGTGGATGCAGTAAGACGCTGGAGGCATTACCTGGCAGGCAAACGATTTACCCTCCTCACCGACCAGCGTTCAGTCGCTTTTATGTTTAATAACAAGCTGAGGGGCAAAATCAAGAACGACAAGATCTTGAGGTGGAGAATCGAGCTCTCCACCTATGATTATGATATCTTGTACCGACCTGGTAAACTGAACGAACCCCCAGATGCTCTATCACGAAGTACATGCGCCAACGCGCAAATTGATAGACTGCAGACCCTCCACAACGACCTCTGCCACCCCGGGGTCACCAGACTTTACCACTTCATTAAGGCCCGCAACCTGCCCTACTCCATCGAGGAGGTCAGGACCATGACCAGGAACTGCCAAACCTGTGCCGAATGCAAACCGCATTTCTTTAGGCCGGACAGAGCAAGCCTGATCAAGGTCACCCGCCCCTTCGAGTGCTTGAGCATCGATTTTAAGGGGCCCCTCCCGCCCTGTGACCGTAATGTGTACTTCCTCAACATCATTGATGAGTACTCCCGTTTCCCCTTTGCCTTCCCCTGCCCAGACATGACCAGTACCACGGTCATCAAATGCCTGAACGACCTCTTCGCCTTGTTCGGGTTCCCGAACTATATACATAGCGACCGGGGCTCCTCCTTCATGAGCGAGGAACTTCACCAGTTCCAACTAGCGAGAGGCATTGCTGCAAGCAGGACCACCAGCTACAACCCCCGAGGGAACGGCCAGGTGGAAAGAGAGAACGCGACTGTCTGGAAGGCCGTTCTCGTAGCCTTAAAGTCTAAGGGCCTGCCAACTTCTCGCTGGCAGGAAGTCCTCCCGGCAGCGCTGCATTCCATCCGGTCACTGCTTTGCACGGCCATTAACGCCACCCCCCATGAGCGAATGTTTGTTTTCCCCAGGAAGTCGACTACGGGAACCTCGCTACCAACATGGCTGACTTCTCCGGGGCCCGTCTTGCTGTGAAAGCACGTGAGGGCCCATAAAATGGACCCCCTGGTCGAGAGGGTGGACCTCCTGCACGTCAACCCCCAGTACGCCTATGTGGCATACCCAGACGGGCGGGAGGACACAGTCTCCTTACGAGACCTTGCACCCTCGGGCACCCCTGAGACACCACCGTTACCCCCCACCACCCCCTCAAATCCAGCCCAGGTAGACGGCATGCCGGAACCCCACGAGCCTTCGCCGACCACGCAGACACCAGCATTAACATCGGATACTGCATCACCGCCGCTGCTGCTGCGCCGATCAGAGAGACTTACGAGGCCTCCGGGCAGACTAACATACCCGAACTGGTAGCACACTTCACCCCGCCGGACTCAAATCTAAACAAGGGGTGAATGTGGTAAACCACTTTTATCGTTCACTATCGTTACACTATGGTTATCACTGTTTATATCATTACACTATGGTTATCACTGTTTACACTGTTGTATCACTACACAAGGTCACTTCTTGTCACGCTGTTATACCTGGGCTGACCACAGCTGACTCCACCCATGACTCCGCCTGCTTGCCCAGGTATAAATGTGGTCGACTGGCTGGTATTCCTCCTTGTTGGACCCGATCACCCACGAGGGTGGGCTCTGTTATTTAGCCAATAAAAACCTATAGTTACTATTTTAACTCATCGCTTTTCATTGGATGAATTGATAGGTATATCACTACAATCACATCATTATTGATTTCACTGAAAGTCTTTGCATGCTTTTGAGCTAGCTCGCTGGCTTGGCATATTTTCACAGCATTTTCCAATGTTAGTTCGGTTTCTCGCAACAGACGTTCCCTGACCTTTTTATCATGAAATCCAAACACAATTTGGTCACGAATCATGGATGCTTTCAGCTCAGAGAAATTACATGTCTGTGCTTTCAGTTTCAGATCAGTCACAAAGCTATCAAAAGTCTCATTTTGCTGCTGTGTCCTTGAACAGAACACATACCTCTCGTAGGTTTCATTCTTTTTGGGAGAACAATGTGTATCAAATTTCTTTAGCACATCGTCTAATTTGTTTCTGTTCTCCTCTGGATTAAATACAAATGTATTAAGTACCTCTATGGTATGTGGGCCTGCAACTGTGAGCAGCAACGCTATTTTCCTTGCGTCTGGATTTGTACTGAACCCGATGGCAGCAATGTAGAGTTCGAATTGTTGTTTGAAAGTCCGCCAATTGTAGTCGAAATTTCCCGTGAGATTCAAGAACTCCGGTGGCTTCAAATTCTCCATGTCACGTTTCACAATTTTGAGCAGATCTTCACCAATCCTGGTACCATGTTATGTTCATTAATAACTAGACATTCTTATTATGAACACCTAGCTTCTAGCTAGTCATTTATTCAGTACACATTCTCTAGGTACAGCATCTGTAGAGATTCAGCATGTGCCTGTGAGCAGGCAGCCATCTTGACTACTGCCTTGTGGGTAGCCTAGTGCATCGTGGGTAGTGTAGTCTGAAACACATACAACTAAATATACAGCTCTATACAGCTCTACGGCTCCATCTAGTGTACCACTCTAGAATGACATGTTATTGATCATTACAGGTACCACTCGCTGAATGTGCAGTTGATGTGCGACCATACTCAGCACATCATCCTGGTGAATGCCCGGTATCCTGGCAGCAGTCATGATGCTTATATTCTGCACCAGTCTGCTGTTCCCTCAGTCTTTGAGCCTCCCCAACAAACCAAAGGGTGGCTACAGCGTGACAAGGGCTACCCGCTGACCACATGGCTCATGACTCCGCTGCGCAACCCATGCACAGGTGGGCAGCATGCATACAATGAGAGCCATGTTGCCACATGGAATCTGATAGAGCAGACCATTGGCATCATTAAACAATGCTTCTGCTGCTTGGATCGCTCTTTGGAGCCCTGCAGTACTCACCAGAGTATGTCTTGAGATTTATTGTGGTCTGGTGTATGCTCCACAACCTCACCATCATGAGGGCACAGTCCCTGCAACCAGGCATATGGTGACCAGCTGAGGAGGAGGAGGAAGAGGAGGGAGTGGAAGAGGAGGAAGTGGAAGAGGAAGTGAAAGAGGAAGAAATGTAAGAGGAGGAAGTGGAAGAGTAGGAAGTGGAAGAGAGGAGGCAACCCAGACAGCCCGGTTCTGCCTGGCCTGTCTCTGATGGACTCATCTGACTGTGGTACCAGTGAACACCACCCCCCTAATTCCCCTTTCAACATTAGTCCCACACCTTACCTTCCCTCTGTTAATGACCATCACAGCATCCTCTTGGCCAAAATGCTGAAATAAAAACTGCCACAAAGAAACATTCCAATCCAACTTTATACATCAATCCATCCAATATTACATAAGAAAGTCAACTAATCACCCTTGTGTATTCCCTTAGTGATTGAATTCAGTGTGCCTTTGCCTGTCCTAGTGCTCCTACGAAGTGCTCCTACAGAATCTGCAGCATGGCTGGTGGAAGGCTGCAGAGTGGCAGTGGTGGGAGGACGAATGCTGTCATCCTGAGACAGGACAGCAGGTTCGTGCTCCATGGAGCCACTGCCACACCCCCGGGATGACACCTCAGCATTCCTAGCCATCTGTTGGAGGACAGATTGCTGGACTCCTGTGGCACCCTGCAAGCCCCTTTCCACACTGGTAAACACAGCCATGATGGCAGCAATCTGAGCTTGCATGGCAGCAAGCTGAGCCTGCATGAGAAAAGTCTGAGTTTGCATGACAGAAGTCTGAGCTTCCACTGCAGCACTCAGGTCAGTCAGCCTAACGTCGGTTATGGGGAATCAGTTAGAGACATTATTCTGGGACAAAATTAATTGGGACTTGGAAAATAATAGGTTAATAAATGAAAGGCAAATCATGTTTGACTAACTTGATCGAGTTCATTGATGAAGTAATGGAGAGGGTTGATGAGGATAGTGTGGATGATGTTGTGTATATGGACTTTCAAAAGGTGTTTGATAAAGTACCACATAATTGAAGCTGATGGGATTAAAGGGGAGTAGCTGTATGGATATAAAATTGGCTAAGAGACAAAAAGCAGAGAGTAGTGCTGAACGTGAAGGGATTATTACTAGTCCCCCAGCTCAGGCGTATTCCTCAGATGTTCACTTTCAACTAAAGTTTGAGGTAGCCGAATCCTAAAGATGCTTAATTGGGATTAAAGGTCCAGACTATCTCTCCCTAAAGGAAAGGAACAACCTGAAAATGTTATCGTCCTCCAGATAGCACTTTTAATAAGTTTAGCTAGACTGGAACATTCCGGATATTATGAGGGTCCTGAAACTCCCCCAGAATTCTGCAACTCCTCACCAAAGAGTGTACAGAGATTGAGTTTGCGAGTTTGATACAGATGTATTATGTGAGGCAATTAAAAAAAAAAGAGGTTTATTAAAGAACCAACATATAATTTACAGTTAGTGAGTCAATTGCAACATTAACAGTTCCAAAAAAGGAAAGCTTATAATTCTATTATCAGAGAAGCTACTCTCAAATCTTAACTTTGCTACAGTTTTACAGTTTAGTTTTATTCAGGATATCCACCAAAATCAAATACAGTACATTTGATCCCCGAGGTACAAAGAGTTGGAGACTTACAGTGCTGGCTCTGAAGTCAAGAATTGATTTGCCCCTTTAAGCGAGTCTACTATCCCATTTGACAGTTCAATATTTATACCCTTTTCCAGTGGTATTTCCTTTAAGGTTTACTGCTGATGTAAGCTAATTATCTGTAGCCATTTTTCTGTTGACCCCTGCAATTCTTACAGTCATCTCAGCTGGTAGCACTACAAAACCATGGCCTAGAAATTCAGTTGTTAGCACCAGCCGCTAGCGCCTTAGGAGGAGGAGAAGTGGGGCGCTAAGCGGCTAGCGCCCGGGCGTGGCGCAATCTGCGCCTCTCGCAAACTTCAGTTAAGATTTGCGCCGGTGCAAAACCGCTGTGCCCGCTCAGCTGCGCGCACAGATCCTGACGTCATTTCATGGTGCAACGCACTTGGTGCGCCCTGAACTGGAAATTCAGTGGCGCCGGCCTAATGTGCGCCTGGTGCCCCTAGCAACTGGTAGAGGGGAACTGTTCCCAGTTGCTGCGGGGTGCGGGGGGCGCAAATTAAAGGGGACTCCTCCTGCAGTATAAATGGCAGCCATTTTGCTCCAATCTTTCTTTGTGAGAGAAGGATATTTGGAGAGAGACAAAGGGAGAGAGCTTTCTGGTTTGACTCAATGCTCGCACAGGTACTTGTAGCTTCAGGCCAGAGCTTTGTACTTGCATTTAACTTTCAGTGCCATAGCCTTGATTCGAAACATATATTGGGGGCTGCAATGGGTGGAAATGTTGGCTTGCTGCATTGCATTCAAAGAGCTCAGAGACGTCATGAGAGAGTGCCGGTCATGGCCAGATGGAGAAGGGCCAACAGGCACAGGAGGCCTTAATTGTAATGTATGTACCTTTAAGGGGGGGAACTACTTTGTACAGCTCATGTATACTGTAGTACCGGCAGTGACCACACCTGTGTATAACGTTGCATAGTAATCTGTACAGATCAGTTGCAGTCTGAGCCACATTGAGTAAACACCGTTTGTACCGTTCTCCGCAGTCTGTGTCTGATTATACACGGACTTAACATTGGCGACGAGGCAGTTTCGAACCTACCTGCAACTCTGCATCACCTCCCGGGGATTCGTTCCTGAAGATCAGTGGATTGGAGGTCAAGGCCAGAGACTCGGGCGTCGACCACAGGCAACCACCCAGTCATCCAGCAGAGACTCGAGAATTGCGGGGGAGGCTGTCGAGTGCCAGGCTTGGCTTTCCAGTCGAGGTGGTCCAGCGAAACGGGCTGGCAACAGGTAGTGCGCAGACCCTTCCCGGACAGCGGCGGGTTAGAGCCCGACTGAGCGGCACAGCAAAGGGCCAAGCAGCGTCGACGGGGGAGAGAGAGAGAGGGCAGAGCGCACAGGGTGCAGCCGGTATTCAGGGGCCGAGCAGCGTTGGAGAGAGGGAGAGAGAGACGCCATTGCCACGAGGACCGCCGAGAGCGGCGTTGGCAGCAGCGCAGGAGAAGCGTGCGAAACCTACAGGGCACCGCCATTGCCACGAGAACCGGCAGCAGCGGGGGAGGAATGAAAGCATGGGAGACGCCATTTTAAGCCATTGGGAGATGCCATTTTAAACCACACCCAAAATGCCGAAGAGTGGCAGTATCACCGCATTTGACAATGAAGTCAAAGATTGGACTACATATGTCGAGCGAATAGAGGTGTACTGCAAGGCAAATGAGCTGTCAGATGACAAGAAAGCATCGGTATTGTTGAATTTAATGGGTGCAAAGACGTATGGGTTATTGCGAAATCTAGTAACCCCAACGAAGCCAATGGAAAAGAGTTTTGAAGACATAGTAACGATACTAAAGGAACATTTAAACCCCACACCGCTGCTGATAGCAGAAAGATTCAAGTTTCACAAACGGAACCAGCATAAGGTTGAAAGCAATGCTGATTAATTAACAGAACTGCGCAAACTATCAAAACACTGCCAGTTTGGAGCGGGACTGGCAGATACCTTAAGGGACAAGTTTGTGTGTGGGCTTCAAAGTGAAGGAACCAAGAAATGGCTTTTATCTGAAAAGGACCTTACGCTGGAAAAGGCTTTCAGCATTGTGGTATCATATGAAGCAGCAGCATGGGGCGCTGCAGAGATACAACAGAGACCGCAAGAATATGGCACAAACGAAATGTCACATGGAACAGAGAAGTGCTATCGCTGCGGCAGAAAAACGCACGACCAGAATGATTGCTGGTTCAAAGACAAAGTGTGCAGACAGTGTGGAAAAGTAGGACACATAGCACGAGTCTGCAGGTCGGGAAAGAAAACCAGCAATAAGAAACCAACCAAAGGAAAGTACAAGAAGGTACATAAGATAACGGAGAATAGTTCAGACGAACAAAAGAGTGATAACGACTCCGAAAGCAGGGAACTGAGTTGTCTGAAACTACATAATGTGATCACAACAGAGGATCACCGAACCATTTGGGTCACTCTCAAGATAGCAGGAGTCCAGGTAAAGATGGAATTGGACACAGGATCAGCCCTAACAGTCATAAACCGACGGGACTATGAGCGGCTATTCTCACACATACCCTTGCAAGACACAAAAATTATTTTGAAGATGTACACGGGGCAAAAGGCCTACCCCAAAGGAAAAATAAGGGTGACCGTTATATATAACGGTAAGGAAACACCAAAACTAGACCTGTATGTATTGCACGATGGAGGACCACCATTACTGGGACGTGAATGGATCCGGAAAATACAACTGGATTGGCATTCCATACAGGCACTGACTGTGGCTGACAAAAAGGATGACGACGTCACACCTGGGTGACTGTCAAAGATTCTAACTGACGTGAAAGAAGTGTTCCAGCAAGGACTCGGAACACTAAAAGGCATGACAGCAACAATTAAAATTGAAGAAAACGCAAGTCCAAAATTTTTTAAGGCCAGACCGGCACCTTATGCGATCCGCCCAGCCGTCGAAGCAGAGCTGGAGAGTCTGGAACGTTCAGGTGTACTGTCCAAGGTAGACTGGAGCGAGTGGGCTACACCCATCGTCCCTGTGATGAAAAAGTCATTGAGCAGCACGCCTGGGGAACCAAGGAAGGTTCGCATCTGTGGGGACTTTAAGGTAACAGTGAACCCGGTCCTTCACACCGTACAATATCCACTTCCGCGGATTGAAGATATTTTCGCCTCGCTATCTGGAGGGAAATGCTTCACTAAGATTGATCTGGCCCAGGCGTATCTGCAAATGGAGGTAGAAGAAGCATCAAAAAAATACCTCACAATCAACACCCATAAAGGTCTCTACCAATACAACCGGCTGGTATTCGGTGTAGCATCAGCTCCGGCTATTTGGCAGAGAGCAATGGAACAAGTCCTGCAAGGGATCCCAGGGACCCAGTGTTATTTGGACGACATCCTGGTCACGGGCGAAAATGACAGTGATCACCTTGCCAACCTGGAGCAGGTGCTAACTAGATTGCAGGAATATGGGCTCTGAGCTAACCGCCCCAAATGCGAGTTTTTTAGAAAACAGATCTCGTATTGTGGCCACGTTATCGATAAAGAGGGGTTACATAAGTCCCCAGAGAAGATTGAGGCAGTAGTCAAGGCTCCAGCACCGGAAAATGTGTCAAACTGAGGTCGTTCCTCGGGCTGGTAAACTACTACCATAAGTTCTTGCCAAACTTGTCAACAATACTACGCCCACTGAACACCTTACTGCAAACTGGGGTGCCATGGAAGTGGAGTGATGAATGTAGATGAGCTTTCCAGAAGAGCAAAACACTAATCACATCGAAAGAGGTATTGGCCCATTTCAACCCAGCATTACCAATTCGGTTGGCATGTGATGCGTCACCCTACGGCATTGGAACGGTGCTGTCGCACAAATTCTCGGACGGCTCAGAGAGGCCAATAGCCTTTGCGTCATGATCACTAAACTCAGCCGAGCGTAACTACGCCCAGATTGACAGGGAGGCCCTCAGACTAGTGTGGGGAGTGAAAAAGTTCAATCACTATCTGCACGGGCAGAAATTCACCTTGCTGACTGATCACCAGCCTCTTGTCTCCATTTTTAATCCAGAGAAGGGCGTTCCGGTGATGACTGCGCAACGACTACAAAGATGGTCACTTTTTCTAGGGGCGCACCACTATGAGATTGAATATAAGGGCACGAAACAGCATGGAAATGCTGATGGGCTATCACGCCTGCCACTGCCTACTGTGGAGGAAGCACCAGCAGTGGATCCTGTCGAAATATTCCATTCGACTATAGTTGAATACCTACCGGTAACTAACGCTTGTATCAAAAAGGAAACCCGAAATGACCCGACACTGTCTCGGGTATATGATTTGACGGTGAAGGGATGGCCAGCACATGGCGACTCACTGTTGCCAGCATTCTTGACAAGGAGAGAACAGCTGTCAGTGTGCCGGGGGGCCTTGATGTGTGGATCCCGAGTAGTAATTCCACCCAAGTTAAGGGATAGAGTGCTCAATGAGCTTCATGAGGGTCATCTGGGAGGGGTAAAAATGAAAAGCCTAGCCAGGGCTTACGTGTGGTGGCCGGGAATCGATAAAAAAAATCGAGGACCTGACCAAGAGCTGCTCAGGATTCCAGAAAGTCCAAAATGCACCACCACAGGCCCCTCTACACCCATGGGAGTGGCCCTCATCTCCATGGCAACGGGTGCATATTGATTTTGCTGGTCCATTCATGGACTCAATGTTTTTAATAGCCATGGATGCGCACTCGAAATGGCCTGATGTCATCAAAATGTCCTCCACCACCACGGAGAAAACTATTGCAGTCCTACGGACCATTTTTGCCAGGAATGGCTTGCCAGAACAGATTTGCTCCGACAACGGACCACAGTTTGTGTCCAAAGAGTTCCGGAGGTTCTTGAAAAAGAATGGGGTAAGGCATTACACATCCGCCCCGTATCATCCAGCCACAAATGTATTGGCTGAGTGGTTCGTACAAACCTTTAAGAAGGCAATAAAGGCTATGTACAATGACAACATTCCGCTGCAGCACAGGGTGGACAATTTCCTGTTCGCCTACCGGAATGCGACACATGCAGTCACCAACCAGGCCCCAGCCATGATGTTCTTTAACCAAAGGTTAAGATCTCGCCTGGATTTGCTCAGACCAAACGTACGAAGAGATGTTGAGAGTAAGCAATTCCAGCACATCCATGAGAAGCCAACAAGGAGCTTCAATGTAGGGCAACCAGTCTTGGCCCGCGACTACCGAACAGAAAAATGGCAGCCAGGAATGATATGCACATGGCAGGGGCCACTAATGTACACAGTGGACGTTCGGGAGAGCATTGTGAGATGCCATGCTGACCAGATCCTAGAGTCACAGGAACAAGTCAACCCCATGCCTCGCCCATACATACCTGGTGATGAACCCGACGTACAGGTAGCATCTACCCCAGAAACAGTAGCATCGGAAGCTGATGAACCAACCAACGACAGCGGGCCAGAATCGCCTCCGCACCAAGAGCAAGACACTCGGGAAAGGCGCTATCCAGAAAGGATCAGGAAGCCTCCCCAAAGACTGAATTTATAAATAGACTATTTTCAGCTAATGTTGCATGTTAAAAGTGTTAATTGTAATTAGTTTGATATTTAATTGCTAAATTAGTGTTATGGTACTGTTAATCTAAAAGGGGAGGAATTGTAATGTATGTACCTTTAAGGGGGGGAACTACTTTGTACAGCTCATGTATACTTTAGTACCGGCAGTGACCACACCTGTATATTACGTTGAGTAGTAATCTGTGCAGATCAGTTGCAGTCTGAGCCACGTTGAGTAAACACCGTTTGTACCATTCTCCGCAGTCTGTGTCTGATTATACACGGACGTAACATTACCCACCCAGGGTATACCGCCAGCAGTTCTCATATTTGAACATGTCTGAGGAGCAGTGTGTTTGGAGGCTGCGATTCAGAAGGGAGGTGGTCAATGAGATCTGCCACCTGCTTCGCAGAGATCTGCAGCCACAGCTGAGGGGCAGGACATCTCTGTCGGTGGCAGTGAAGGTGATGGTGGCTTTCAACTTCTATGCCACCGGCTCCTTCCAATCCGCTACTGGGGACATTGCCAACATCTCCCATTTCGCAGTACATTGCTGCATCCGCCAGGTCACCATGCCCTTTTCAGAAGGAGACGTCAGTTCATCTCCTTCCCCATGACCCTGGACAAGCAGCAAGAGCGTGCAATGGGATTTGCAGCATTAGCGGGGCGCCATTGACTGCACGCATGTGGCTTTGCGGGCACCTCTGGAGAATGCTGAGGATTACCGCAACCGGAAGGGCTACCATTCGCTTAATGTGCAGTTGGTGTGTGACGACAGGCAGCTCACACTAGCTGTCAATGCCCGCTTTCCAGGCAGCAGGCACGATGCCTTCATCCTGCGCCAGACTGCTGTGGTAGACATTTTCGAAGCCCAGCCTCACCCACGAGGATGGCTTCTCGGGGACAAAGGCTATCCTTTGTGCACCAGGCTGATGACCCCGCTCCGTGCGCCCAGCACTCCTGCTGAAGAGCGATACAATGACAGCCATCAAGCAACCAGGAACATCATTGAGCACACAATCGGCATGCTGAAGCAACGGTTCCACCGGAGCGAGTCTCCCATTTCATTGTAGTGTGCTGCATGCTGCACAACCTAGCTATCCGCAGGACTCAGCCACTGCCAGCAGTCATTGGAGGAGCACCAGAGGAGGAGGAGGAGGAGGAGGAGGAGGAGGAGGAGCACCAGCACGGGTGGGAGCCACAAAGTGCAAGGGCCGTTCGTCGGCGGCTTATTGCAACTCGGTTCTAGGCCCCCTCTCACGGAATGGCTTGTGCCAATGAAAGAAGATGAATGTAGCCGCTCCGCCAGCCCTGAGCCGGTCAAGGCAACAAATACTTAAAAAAACAAACATGGACAGTGCAATTCCAGAAATTTTTTTACTGTGCAAACTCTGTGCCCTTCCCGCATGACAAACTAATTCAGAGCAACCCTCCCAAAAACAGTCAGAGACATAACTAGCTCTCACAACCTTCAGAAAATGCAACAAGCAGTTAACCCAAAATGACCATGATCCTCAGCCTTTATAAAAAGCAATCACAACAGTCTCGGCCTTTATATATAAAAGAACACAACAGTCTCGGCCTTTATATATAAAAGAACACAACAGTCTCGGCCTTCATATATAAAAGAACACAACAGTCTCGGCCTTCATATATAAAAGAACACAACAGTCTCGGCCTTCATATATAAAATAATCATTTGGCCACCATTCTACTTTTTCCCCTGCGAGGGTGAGCCATCTCGCTTGCGCGAGTGGCCCCTTCCCGCCCTGCAGCTCCTCCTCAATGGGGCCCCAGTGGCTGCAGCAAGGCTGGGGGAAGGCTGCTGAGGGTCAGATGGTGAGACAGCAGATGTCCTTGGGGGTCAGCTGGACCAGCTCTGGGCCTGGAGGGGCCGGCTGCTGACTGCTCCAACTCTGCTTGGACGGCAGCAGTCTGTCCTACGGGTGGTGGCAGCTGCAGTGGAGGAGTGACAGTGTTGGCTGCAGGAATGCTGCCAACCTGACAGAGCACAGGCACTCCCTAGTCGGCTGATACATTGGCACTCGCACGGGCCAGCACTGCAGCGTGCTCAGCAATCTGCTGAAGCGCAGACTGCTGGGCTGCTGCGGCGCGACGAGTGCCCCGGTGATGCCTGGCCGATCCAGCGAGGGTGGCAGCAGTTAGTGCCCATGTGGCCCTGGTCTGTGTCTGCATGAGACCAGCCAGTGAATGCACGGCACGACCGAGCACTTGGCTGGAAGCCGCCTGTGCTGCCACGAAGTCCTGAAGACTCCTGGCCTGTGCTGCCCCGAATTCTTATACACTCCTTGCCAGTGACTCTATGGAGTCAGGCATCCTTGCCACTGCAGCCATGAGCTCAGTGTGTCTGCGCTCAGCCTGGGCGCCCATTTCCGCAAGGAGCCGCACCTCCTCTGCGCTCACCGTAGCAGGACTAGAGGCCGCACTCACCCTCCGGGGAGAAGGCCGCCGAGCTTCCCCACCCCTCCCGCGTTGCTGCAGCCCGCTGGGCCCCGGAGCTTCACTCTCCTCCGAACCTTCCCCCCTGCTCCCCTCCAGGGAAGACATGTCCCCATCATGGCCATGGGCTGCCTCGGCTGAGGGTGGCTCTGATGGGCCGGCTTCCTCTTCCTCCTCCTCGCCTTCCGATTCACTCACAGTGCCAGCTTTAGGTCCTGCCTCCTCACCTGGCGATTCACCATCTGAAAGCAGGGAGGCACAAGAGTTGCTTTAGAGTGAGGACAGGGTGGCAGCGAGGGAGGCATGAGTGCTGCTATGCACTGCATTGGTCTGACAGTGGCAAAGGATGCTGGTGTGAGGTGCAAGTGGAAAGAGAGAGGTCAAAAAGGTGATGCCCTTACCATTGGGGACCACAACAGGGCCGGCATCTCCAGTGGCGACGGGGCCAATCAGCCGGCCTGACATAATGCGCTCCACACGCTGCTCCAGGTCACTGAGCTGTTTCAGGTCAGGACGGCCTCCCCCCGGTCTGTCGCTGCTGCCTTCAGTTGTGCGCCAACTTGCCCTGCAAGAGAAAGGACGGCCTCTAAGTACAGTGTGAAGCCCTGATCTAACCTGCACTGCCTCCCATGGTGGAATAGCCCTGACAGTGTGAAGCCCTGATCTAGCCTGCACTGCCTCCCATGATGGAATAGCCCTGACAGTGTGAAGCCCTGATCTAGCCTGCACTGCCTCCCATTGTGGAATAGCCCTGACAGTGTGAAGCCCTGATCTAGCCTGCACTGCCTCCCATCATGGAATAGCCCTGACAGTGTGTAAAGTCCTGAATGTGCAAGTGATTTTCATGACAGTCCCATAGGTGTTGGATGAGGGCTGGGCATTAGGGCTTTCAGGTCCCTTTGCCCATAAAGTGAGGTGCACATGCAGGGATGAGGAGGACACTGGAAAGGGTACTCACCCTGACAGCCCGAGTGAGGTCATTGAACTTTTTTCGGCATTGGACAGGAGTCCTGGCAACCACGCTGTTGGAGGTCACCCTGTTTGACACCTCCCTCCAGGCTTTCCGATAGTCACTGGGCAGCGGCCTCCTGCCACCTTCAGGGAACAGAACATGGCACCTGCGCTCCACTGCGCCAATCAGCACCCCGAGGTCACCCTCGCTGAAGCGCTGCGCTCTCTCCCTGGCCTTCTCCATTGTCCTGGGCGTTGAGCAGTTCAAGCAGCAGTGGTCAGGCCTTGCTTCAGGGCTGCAGTGTGCAGGGCATGGCAGCCAAACAAATCCACTCTCCCCCTTTAAGAGCTGACCGGCGCCAGAGTGTCTGCCTTCAATCAGCAACTCGCCGCACCTGCGCTGCGCCCGCCCTCGGTGGTAGCGCCCCGGCCCGCCAGCTTAGCGACTAATGATAGTCATGCATTGCCTGCTTTAGCGCAGCAGCAACCTCTTTGGGCGATGCAACTGAATATCGGCGAAGGTGGCGCTAAGTTGCACTGGGCGCAAAATTTAGCGAACGCCCAGCTGTAGCGCCCCAAACATGGCTATACTGAATTTTTAGGCCCATGTCTCTCCTCTAGGTGTTCTAAGTTTATCATAAAAAATGGTGTAGCAGCAGGTGCGCTTTACTTGGTATCATTTTTATGAAGGTAGATGTTTGTTACTTTTATGTGCTTAGTTACAAGGTGTAAATTAAACACCTTATACAAGGTAAACTATTGTCTTGTTCCCAAAGGTTCAGCCTGTCAGGAGCCTTTAACCTTCTGTTTCAATAAGGTTATTGATTCAGTGTCAACAACTTATCTTATCTCAATAGCCAGAATGCTATCACAGCTTTTCATGGTTGGGTTTCTAGATTTCCAGACCCAGTTTGTCATGCTTTAATAAGGCCAGAATTCTTTCATGGAATGGTGTATTTTTCTGAATAGGTTATATGGCTTATTCCTTCACACCCCCCTCTTGACCAAAAAATGAACTCGAGCATCAAGACAGATTTTTGTCAATGTTACTACTAAGGATACAATAGCACATTACTTTCATGAGATTCACAAGAGCCTAATAATGTGCTACAAGAAAATTCCTTTTAAGTCATCCCAGGACAATATTTTGCCTTATTTTAAATTGAACACAAATTAAAAGGATGATAGGTACATTGCCATGCAAATAGCGAAACAACATGTACTTAGAATGTCCAATTGGCAGATGTACGTTCCGTAGAGGTGAGTTATTCTTACGAGTCAAGGAGACATCATTTGGAACTGGCTGATGCTTGACACGCTGTTCCATTGATCCAGCATGAGGACAGATTCTTGTTTTCGTAAAGGCCTTGCCAAGAGCTCAGTTGATTCCTTCTCCATCCGCAGTGTTTTCCTCCTTCGTTGAAGTAACTCGTTGATCTTTACTTGTTTTGGTTGTGGCTTTTTGTGAATCCAATTCCTGAGGCATTGCCAAGCATCGTGTGGAGGAGTCGGCGACACCGTCTGGCTGACTGTCATCAGTAGTTCGATTGCATCCATTTCCTGTGTCATGCTCCAAGCTGGGTCTTGGAAGACAGTGTACGACTGCACCTTGTATTGTTCCTCCATTTCAGTATCCCACAGGACATCGTTTGAGATTGTCTATGGAGACAGTTTTAAGAATATGCTTGCCATTTGGCTGATTAATATGAATTTTAACTGTCCTTTCGTTAATAACAGAATGTATTTGAACAGATTTTTTCCACTTAGGTCTTTAACCAGGTTTTTGCTCGAACTTTTTTTCCTGTACCCATTCTCCTGCTAGGGGTTGCCATGCTTTGTTTATCAATTTTTTTTGCCTATTTGCCTCCCTTATCCTCTGATCAATTTGATGAATCTCCTCTGTTACTTCTTTTTAAAAATCTAACAGTCGCTGTCGGGTCAAGGAATCAGAGAGTGTAGAGGCAATAGAAGAACCATGGGTAAGCGGTGTATGCATCCCAACCCCATACATCAGATAATATGGAGTTTTAGGGGACACTGTCCCTGATGCAGATGCAGGCACATTATTAAGCGATAGCTGCACCTCCAGAATGACGGTGGTCCATCTATTTCCCCTGATTCTCAACAGTTTGATCAATAGATTTTTTACTTCCTAGTTTTTACGTTCCACCAGCCCCGCTGATTGCGGATGATGTGGCATGCTGCACTCTAACCCAATCCCCCTTTGTTTGCAGTAGTCTTTGATACCTTGGATACAAAGGCTCTGCCTTGATCGGAGTGTAAGATTTTGAATGCACCAGCTACAGTAATTATGTCAGTAATAGCATTGGCGAGTGCATTTTCCGAAACAGTTTTTGTGGGGACCAGCCAGCAGAAGGAAGTGCATCCATCTACACAAACGAGAACATGTCTGTATCCCAAAGGTGGGGAAGTGGCCCAATAAAGTCAATAAAGAATTTTCCCATTGGCTCATCAGCTTTCATAGGAGCCAATGGTGGTGGCTTAATTAGTGATGACTTATTGGTTAAATAACATGGCTCACAATTTGCCACATATGTTTTACAGGCCTTAAGCATGCCTGGCCACCAATATAAGGGAGTCAATTTGCAGAATGTTGTTCTGGCACCACAATGTGCTTGACCTATACCCTCGTGAGCTTCTTTTACAAGCTGTTCTCATTTGTGTCCCGGGGGTACTTCTCGGTTTCCCTTGGGCAACTTAACTAGCACAATACCTGTAGGGGTTTCCGAGTAAAAGTACTTTGGTGGATATCCTGGTGGATTCTCTTTTGTTGAGTCTAATAGCTGAATCAGTCCCTCATCCTGATTAACTGCCCGTTCTGCCCTAGTGATTACACTAATATTGGCAGGCCTCTCTCGAGGGGGTGTCATGCAGACCGAATGTTTTGCTTGTTCGTCTGCAAGACTGTTTCCTTTTGAGTGTACTGTCCCAGTGGTATGCCCGTTTAAATGATTCACCTGACAATTCTGTTTCTCCATTCTCGAACTGAGAATGTCTTCCCACAATGACTTATGCTTTATGGGTTTACCCTTATGATTGGTAAAGTTTGTTTCTTCCCAGAAAACTAGATCTTGGTTATATCCTCTTTTACAGTAGTCACTATCCATACAGATTAGTGTGGGTTTAATAGGGTCTGCCTTTTCTAAAGCATACCATAATGCTGCGGCTTCAGCATATTGCGCTGTCTTATGGCCAAGGGGTATGGACAGTAATTCTTCTGGATAAAAAGAATAAGAATCTCGAAAAGTCCCTACTACTATCCCCATCTCAGCTGAGGATTGTTGGGATGTCCCTTTTTTAATCATCATTGAAGATCCATCACAGTAAATGACTTGATGGTACTCTGTAAGCGGTCTCATTGGTATTTGTCTGATTCCCTCCTCCGTATCATCATCCTCCATGATGGGGAGATGCTCTAAGACCATTTCCGGGGAGAAGAATTTAAAAATTAGTGTAGGATCATTTAAGAACGATGCCCATTTATGATATCGGATCTGGGTGGCTCTTTTTTATGTTAATTAAGTACCCAGCAGTTGTAAGTCTGGATAAAACACTATCAATGGCTTTCAAGTGCTCTTGGAGATTGTCATGTGACAGATATATGTCGTCCACATAAGAATTGACGTTAGGTAGGTCTTTTAAAAGATCAATGATGTGGGCTGAAAATAGAATGGGACTGTTTTGAAATCCCCGGGGCAATCTGCTCCAGCAGTACTGATAACCATCGGGTCCGGTCACCACTGTTTTTGGCCAATCAGCTTTTTCGATTGGATGGGACCAGAAGCCGTTTGCTAGATCAATACAAGATTTATATATTTCCCTTGTAATTCCAGAGAGAAGGGCTGTGGAATTTTGCTGTTGTGCAGTATGTGGGGCCGTTACCCTATTTAAGGCTGTATAATCGACCACTAATCTCCACCTCCCATCTGGTTTAGCAACACCAAATGAAGTAAGATATTAAAAATTGGATTTAATAAGGTAAAACAAACCAGGATTCATCTGTAACACCAATATACAAAATGGAGGGAATAGGTTAATTCGTGCTCTGAGTTGAACAATAGAAGTCTGTAAAAATTGTATAAACCCAGATAAGGTTTAAACAGGACTAAGGGTTAACTGCTGAGAGATTAAAACTGTCAAAACAACCCCTTAGAAAGAGGGAGAGATATATGGGTTCGGCCACGCGAGTCGACACCTATGCACTTAAGGGTCTGTTAGTGTGAAGCTCAACAGGGTTCTATTCTTTAAACTAACTAAAGTGTTTTTGCTCTGTAGAAGTAACTCAAGAGAGAGACAGAAAGTCTGCGGATTGCCCGCTTTGGAAAGATCTACTATCTTAGAGAGATACTTAAAAAGACCAAGCCATCTGACAACAGCAAATGGACGATTGTAAAGTAATAAAGTTGAGGCCCAGGGTCATGAGAAAGTAACGGGACCAACTGATAACGAAATGTGAGATTTGTAAGCGACTGGAAGAATGGAATGTCACGGTTTTATAATTACAATTTAACTATAACTCTGTATATGCTAATAAGCTTATCCCCGCCTCTAGGGCAGGGCCTTAATTTTTGTATAACTGTGTGAACCTCAAGAGATTCGGTGGAGTCGGAGCCTTGTGTTGGGACGCAAGAGCCACAGCTCCCCAGGCCTGAATAAACCGTTTTTACTTCAATTATTGGGTCTGTCTTTCTTACAACAAGCCAGTGTTGTCGACTTTGTATATCACTTAGTCCACACTTTGGGGGCTTACATCAATTGGCGACGAGGATGGGATGTGCGTTCTGAACCAGACTCTCGGACAGCATTAACCTAAGACGGGTGAGTATGTTTTAATTACCACCTGTAAAATTAGAGGTTAATCGCTGGTGAGACGTTGAGTCAGAATCGACGTATAAAAGAACTATAAAAAGAAAGACACCTTTAATTGAAGGCGGTTAAAAAGTAAACTGCAGTAGGGGCAGGTAGTTCCCTACCAACCTTAGGGGCAGGTAGTTCCCTAAGGACCGTGAGGCGGTGAAACCTCAGTAGGGGCAGGTAGTTCCCTACCAACCTTAGGGGCAGGTAGTTCCCTAAGGACCGTGAGGCGGTGAAACCTCAGTAGGGGCAGGTAGTTCCCTACCAACCTTAGGGGCAGGTAGTTCCCTAAGGACCGTGAGGTGGTGAAATCTCAGTTAGGGGCAGGTAGTTCCCTAAAATCCGTGAGATGGCGAAATCTCAACAATTGAATGAATGGGTGCACCGTGGTGAGTGAATGAGATAAAACCCTACGGTCATAAAGAGGTTAGAACGGACAAGGGTGATGTCTGTCCCCAGCACCTAACCTGAGCCTGAATTAAGAGGACAGTAGTCCCACGTGACGGCCAGGATCAAGTAGGACGCCGGGAGCTACAGACACCACAGTACCAAAACCTCGGAACTAAAGGGTTGGTGTGTGTCTAACAAAACGAAGTGACTAACAGAAAGCAAGAAACTAACTAAGGTGACGCTATAGGGGCGAACAACGTAGCGTACAAACCTAATTCACCAATACCGTGAATTAAGCATTAAACATAGCAGTGAGTTATGACTAAGAGGGTGGAAGAAGAATCCTCAAGGGACCTGGATTCTATAACCCGACTCCTGGAAAATAAAAAGAAACAGTGCAGAGAGCCAAAGGCTTGGTGGGGAGGAGCTAAAGATAAAGAGGCAACAGATAATGTAAGGAATTGAAACAGAAGGGAGAGATAAAGAAGGAAAAAGATCTAATTTGCAGGCGAACCAATTTGAAACCCCAGCAAAAAAAAAGAAACAAACAGGGATTTGGAAACTAGGGAAAGCTGTTGAGTCACCGAGTAAAAAAGGAAGGAAAAGATAAACTTAAAGTTTTACCAACATGGAAGTTATTAGCATCTATACCAAGACAAGTAAAACACGAGATTTGCTGAGTGAAAGGAACCTTAGACATATGCTGAAATTACAGTTTGTATAAAAATGTGTGAGTGTGGATGTTTTCCTGATTAGGAATGTTTAAGAGGATACAATATTCCTTTGTCTGAAAATCTGTCCGTTAAGAAAAAGAAATGTCTGCTGTGTGTTGTAGCCCCACCCACTTCTCTGTGTTAAAGAAAAGCATTTAACCCCTTTTGTCTTGTCTTGGATTTCGGAAGTTTAAGAATGTGCAAATAAGATTGTGCCCTCAGAATGAAAAAACCTATTACAATTTAAGTTAAGCTGGGGTGTAAAAACTGAGAAGAGCAACTAAAAGTTTGTTTAACGAGAGATTAAGTTTCAGTCTAAGATCTAACCTTGGAGTTATGAGGTAAATTAACCTATTAAAACCAGACTTTCATTGTGGCCACAGTGAAATTCTGGTTGATGTAAATTGGTGCAGTCCGAATTGAATAAGATAACTCCACTCCGCAAGAATATCTGATAGTGGCAGGTCCTTCTACAATATTTAATTGACTATGGTACTGGAAGCCTTATAGAAGGCGGGACTAGAGTTAAACCTTAGAAAGGTATAGGTAGGGAAGGATGAAGTAGTCTACCTAGGATACATAGTGACACAAGGGAAGAGACAAATGCCCAAAAACAGATGGGAGGGGCATTAGGACTGGCTGCGTGCTTTGATTGCTCGCAAGCTTCTAGGGATGGCAACAGGAAGGGACCGCGCCAGAGAGGGGAGGGGAATCCGAGGATGTTTGTTGACGTATTGGTAGGGGGCCAACAGTGAAAAATGTTAATAGACACAGGAGCCACAATCTCATTGACAGACTTACCCTTACCCCGAACGAAACTTTCAGTTAGTATAGCAGGAATCGGTGGACGAAGAATCAGGACTTATAAGAGCGAAACAATCTTACTAGAAATTGGATGTATAATAATACCTACACAGTTGTGGGTATGCGAGAACACCGAAGGAACAATCCTAGGGATAGATATACTGCGAGAAGTAGAAGCTTTAGTCGACCCTAAAGCGAATGAAGTGTACTGGCCCCCAGATTATAAGTTAAACAAACAGACAGGCCCGGGAAACAAAGTAGAAATGGCCCAGCCTATACAGGATTTGATCAAAGGGGGGTAGCGAAAGGAAAATGTGTAAACCTATATAGATAGTCGGAATGCCTTTGGGGTGGTGTCTGATTACATGATAGCGGGAGTAGGCAGGGATATATGACACCAGGAGAAGACCCGTAAGAGACAAGAATATAATCAAGGAATGAGTAGGAACCTCTCTCCTACCCAAAGAGTGCATAATAATAAATTAAAGCACACAAGAGGATGGGCAGCTAAACGAGCAATTGAGAGAGGGAATCTGACCAATGAAGCCCAAATGTTCATGTTGAATCAAAGTGTGAAACCACAACTGTCTTTCAGTCAGGGATGTTTTTTGGGTTGCGTGAAGTGACGCAATAATGTTTAGCTCCATCTTCAAAAGCCTGCGAAGGAGTTAACCCTTTCCACTGACAGCTGTTTGAGTTCACCAAGCAACAACTTCAGTATTACTGAATAGAATTTAAAGATATTGGACATTAATACATTTAAGTTTCTTAATGTTAAGCTGATATTCCCCCACAGTGATAGAAGGAAAATTAGGATTTGATAAATGGAAGTTAACTTATAAACTAATTGCAGCACCGTCTCAAACGGCCGGGAGACTGCTTGGGAAGCTGTCCTGTTACCCAAAGATAAATCTGGACAGATAGTTAGAGACATGAGGCCAAAGACCAACAGATTATACGGGATCGAGAACAGGATACACGGGACGACCAGAAGGAGGTCTTAGCAATAGATAGCAAAGTGATAGTAGAAATAATACCAGCCAAACCAGGGCTAGCACCCAGATGGTCAGGACCTTATGAAGTATTAATGAATAATGACACATGTGCTCATGTAGATGGGTCTGGAACGGGTAAAGGAAGGTGGAAACATTGGACTCAGTTAAAAATATATAAGAAAGACAATGAGTAAACCAGAGATGGTGCCCTTTTTGACAGAGTGAGGAGTATACTAGAAGATATAAAGAATGGGAAGGGGAGTTACTACATATATCAATGATAGGGCTGTGTATGATGATATTATATGCCATAGTTTGCATCTTCAGGTATGTCTGGGGACAGAGCCACAGAACAAGAAATGAACCAGATGTACAGCATTTTGAACTGATAAAATGGATAAGAGCAGAATAATTCTAACTGGCTGGTGACGACCAGCCCCCTTTTTGTAATTACAGGAACATTGGACGTCCGGAATGAGATGGAGCGTCCTCGCCTTGATTCTAGGGATAAATATAAGTATTGCCATTATCGAGGGGGATTAGTAATAAGGAGAACACAGGATGAGGTGTATTTTAGTGTAGCACATAGAGTTACTAAGCTTGCCATTAATATGAGTACTTTTGAGATACAAAACAAACCTGGAACTCCCTGTGGGTAAAACAATTAGAGGATCCACAGGAAAAATCTGTCTTACAAAGATGTAAGAAACGGGGAGTATTGGAAACGACCGGAGCAGGGTATGCGGCCGGGTTAACAACAGTTAATAGCTTGGACATAGAAGGAGTAAACGAAGGAGTAGAAGAATTACAAGCAAAAATAGAGAAGTTACTAAAACAAGCTACTGGAAATAGCCAGCAATTGACACTGGCAGGGAAACCAAACAATAATGCAATTGTCGGGGGTGGAAGAGATAGTAGCCCCCCATGCAGAAACAATCAATACAATTATTGATAGACTTAATAATGCTTCTCACCAAACCGATAAGGAACTAATATGTGCCACGTAGGGCTCATGGCTATTGTCGAATGCTCAGCATAACATGAGGCAAATAAATAATGGACAGATCCCTGATTGGATTACTAATAAGGATCTGGAACCTTGGATTGACACAAATAAAAGCCTATGCAAAGGATGTAAAATGGGACAAGTATACCGGGCAGGCGATTGTCTGACCCCATGGACTAAGATGATTGGCTTTGTACTGGCCATCCCACAATTCCCAGAAGGGGGACAACTCCGATACGATGTGATTAATATAAGAGAAGTACAAAGGGAAAGTGGGTTAAATATCATGATGTCCCTACCAAGGCGCTTTGGGAAAGGGATGAAGATAATAAACAGAAGAATGAAACCTAAAGGGGGGTGGTAATGGACGGGTGCCACCACAAGGCAAGGACATGGGTGTGCACTCACCCCCCCACCGAGGGAGACACATCCGAGTGCGGATTTGCGAAAATTACCAATTGCACCCTCGAGGTTCACCCAAGGGGATACACCGGACCTGGGTAGCATCAAGGAACAATGGGACCTGTTGTGTCACCACAATTGAACAGAAATATGAATATCAAGATATGGCTTATACCATTCCCCAACCAAACCGTTGTATTAGTCTAAAGATACCTATACAGATAGGAAAACCTGGCCATTTGATAATATGAGACTTACTAAAAAGGGTTGAAACTTATGTCATACCAGAGCCCAAGGCAATTCCTAAGTTAGAGGAAGCTTGCCAGAAGTTACGGCAGGAAACGAAGGAAATTTTAAAGTACTATCATAAAATAGAAGAAGGCTTAAAAAAACAGCAAAAAGACATTAGTACAACATTAGAGGAAACTCACCCACTTCCTCATATTTTGATATATTGTGTATTTTTATTTCTCCAGTGCCTTTGTGCCAGAATGAGTAAGGCTGAAATTGGTGCGGTGAAAGAAGTAGAGCCTGAGGAGGGGCAGGTAGCGATGTTAAGAATGGACAACTCCCCCGCCTCTCCAAGGCAAATGGTGTAAGACGCGATGGGAAGCCCTGAAATTATATGGGATTAATTGGGCATGGTAAATAAAGATCAGGCCGGCCAACCGTAAGATGGAGGTGGCAGAAGGAGGGTGGCAGAAGGAGGGTGGTGAATGAGGACTGGTGTGTGATGACAGTCTCGAATTGGCACGTCACACACCCCACGTGGGAATGAGGGACAGGCTTGAGCAGAAAAGCCTCAACCATTAGTGTAGGGTCTAAGGGGCCCCGGGAATGGTTACACCGGACGGAGTGCATAAAGGAAAGCCCACCCTAAAGGAAAGCCCACCGTAAAGGAAAGCCCACCGTAAAGGAAAGACCACCATACCACAGAGGGGGAAGTCGGCCTCCAAATTGATAAGATATATACACATGTATAACCTAAACTGGTAGAAGGCCAGGGAGTGCATGCTCTGGCAGACACCAGGAAGTGGAAATACATGTTGACCTGTTTGGAGCAATTGTCCAAAGGTCAAAAGGGGGGACTGAAGTAAGATATTAAAAATTGGATTTAATAAGGTAAAACAAACCAGGATTCATCTGTAACACCAATATACAAAATGGAGGGAATAGGTTAATTCGTGCTCTGAGTTGAACAATAGAAGTCTGCAAAAATTGTATAAACCCAGATAAGGTTTAAACAGGACTAAGGGTTAACTGCTGAGAGATTAAAACTGCCAAAACAACCCCTTAGAAAGAGGGAGAGACATATGGGTTCGGCCACGCGAGTCGACACCTATGCACTTAAGGGTCTGTTAGTGTGAAGCTCAACAGGGTTCTATTCTTTAAACTAACTAAAGTGTTTTTGCTCTGTAGAAGTAACTCAAGAGAGAGACAGAAAGTCTGCGGATTGCCCGCTTTGGAAAGATCTACTATCTTAGAGAAATACTTAAAAAGACCAAGCCATCTGACAACAGCAAATGGACGATTGTAAAGTAATAAAGTTGAGGCCCAGGGTCATGAGAAAGTAACGGGACCAACTGATAACGAAATGTGAGATTTGTAAGCGACTGGAAGAATGGAATGTCACGGTTTTATAATTACAATTTAACTATAACTCTGTATATGCTAATAAGCTTATCCCCGCCTCTAGGGCAGGGCCTTAATTTTTGTATAACTGTGTGAACCTCAAGAGATTCGGTGGAGTTGGAGCCTTGTGTTGGGACGCAAGAGCCACAGCTCCCCAGGCCTGAATAAACCATTTTTACTTCAATTATTGGGTCTGTCTTTCTTACAACAAGCCAGTGTTGTCGACTTTGTATATCACTTAGTCCACACTTTGGGGGCTTACATCACCAAACAATGGTGAATTCGTTCTAGATGCCAATTTGATTAAGACACCTTTTTTTGTTAGTTCTTTGAGCGTTGTTAGGAGATCTATTTTTCCCTTGTGGTCTTGAATAGGCCACTGTTTTTTAGGTTTGTGCCAGCCAGCATCAAGTGGGTGGGGTTTGATGTCTATCTTTCCACATTGATTTGGATGGCATTGTAGATAAGGGTAGCATGTATTATTGAGTTGCTCGAGGAGGTCTTTGCCTCCCCCCTCTAGGCAAGTTCAATCAAGTTGTGTCCAAACATGTTTTTCGCTGTCATCCTGGTCTGTGAATGCTTCTGCAGGTCTGGTTGAGGTTTTAAGATAATGTTTCATGTCTGGTTGTCCTATAATGAGGGAACAGGCCAATTGTGGTACCAGTCCTACATCTAGTGTCACCGTAATTCCATATATAGTAATAGGTATTTTGTAAAAATTAATTATTTGGGTTTTATCTTGTGTGAATCCCCCTAATGGTCTTTTACAAATTGGGCTCCCCAAATCTGTCCACTTATTTTTTATAATTGCAGGATCTATTACAGTGTAATCAGCTCCTGTATCAAACAGGGCCTTCACTTTTGTGTTTGTGGGCGAGGCTGCCAAGACATAGGGGAATTCAGGGGGCCCTGGCTGGGTGCCAAGCCTCCAATCCTGGGATTGTTCATCCTCAGGATCCTGTGTTTCATTTACTGCTTTGTCTCTAATCATTTTAACTATTTCTTTCCCTCCCTCTTGGGGTATCAAGCTTTCCAGATCCCTTAGGGGGTTTGTCGGACCGTTTACTATCTCAACGATCCTCCTGTTGTGGTGGACATTGGTTCTGTTGGGAATCTTTTTGATCCCCATTTTGGTTTTCCCGGTATCCTCACATGGCTCTCTGATAGTTTTGGCCAGTGTAAAAGCTGTCCCCATAGGGAGTCCACTGTCCTTCACTTTCCGTTCGAGGTCTAGCCCCTCGTCTATCCCGTGTTTCCAGGGAAAAATCTTTCTCGTGTTGTGGGCAAGTTGGGGGTGTAAACCATCTGGAATACCCTCTTGGGGGTCCCGAGCCATGAGTTTGTGTCTGGGCGGGGTGGATTTGAGAATTGGGTCTATGCAGTCCTTGTTTCTGAGTACCAAAGATACCTTCTCTGGTTTTTCTATCCCTAGTTCCTGATCTCATTATAGGTTTAGTTTGGGGTAGACCTAAGAGGTCATGATTTAATTGGATAATGCGATTGACATTATCCCATCTTTGTTGGTTATCTCGATAATTGTTTAGAGCACCCTCACAGGCAAGTTTGAGGGCTGTGTTTTGGTATTGATTGGCCAGACAACCGTGGACAATGTCCCAGTTATCCTGTGTGAGTACTTTGCTTATTCTGTAGGCAGCTACCAGCCCTTTAGTTGTGGCTGTATTAGTGAGTATTTCCTTGATGGAACCCATTACATGCCCCCCCTGAGTTGTCGTGAGAACATAGGCGTATATTTGAACCCAGTTGTTACACTTCATCACATTCATCACATTTAGAGTGTGCTTGACATTAACTTGTGGTAAAATGAGCCCCATTGAGTCTGCGCTTTTCTTCTGTTTGGGGTTTTCTGATGGGTCATGATCCAGGACTGCAAAGGCTACTTCTGCATTCCTAACAACTATCCATTTATTCTGTCAGTAGCTTCAAAGAATGATACCTTCAAATAACATATCAACACTGAGGACAGCTGCAGAATTAAAGCATCCTGTCAGCTCCCTGGATAACAGGCATTAATATGCAGGATTATAGTACTGTGATTTGAAACAAGATGAAAATATGTGAAGTGGTACTTCTTCCTGATTATGAAAGCATTGGGTTGACACGTAGAGTTCTGGTGGCCACATGGGTTTCATCTATAATGCACTGGGCTGTTGAGAAGCCTGCCAGCAGAAAAAGGTTCAGTGCTTCATTTCCACTGCAAATGTAATAACAGCATTTCCCCTGTCAAAGTAGTGTCAGTCACTTGCTTTATACAGAAATCAACTGTAGATTGGATGATCTGGCAGATATCCCCAGCAGTGCTGGAAGTATCCTATTGCATAGAGGCTTAATGTCACAGAGAACTTTGCAGCTATTGGAAGAGCCATCCCAGTCTTTGAGGTTGCGAGTAACTCAGCCTAATGGCACAGGTCAGTCACAGGTGGCAAATACAGGTTGCCACTGACGTACATAATCTGTAAAGACAGTAACTTGGTTATTGACAGGAATGAATATACTGCCTGAGGTGCAGTTGCTTCTGAAAATTTAGTCCATTTATGAATTCACCTTCCTCATCCAATTCTTGCGACATTGTGACAACAACCAAAAGAATTCCATCTTCCCAATCTTGTTAGGTGTGACTTGTATTACAGAGGTGCTGTGTATTTCAGAACATAAGAACATAAGAACATAAGAAGTAGGAGCAGGAGTAGGACATACGGCCCCTCGGGCCTGCTCCGCCATTCAATAAGATCATGGCTGATCCGAATCTAGACTCACGTCCACTTCCCGGCCCGCTCCCCGTAACCCCTAATTCCCTTATTTGCTAGGAAACTGTCTATCTCCGTTTTAAATGTATTTAGTGTTGCAGCTTCCGCAGCTCTCTGGGGTAGCAAATTCCATAGATTTACTACCCTCTGAGTGAAGAAGTTTCTCCTCATCTCAGTTTTGAAAGGGCAGCCCCTTATTCTAAGATTATGCCCCCTAGTTCTAGTCTCACCCATCAGTGGAAAGATCCTCACCGCATCCACCCGATCAAGCCCCCTCACAATCTTATATGTTTCGATAAGATCGCCTCTCATTCTTCTGAACTCCAATGAGTAGAGGCCCAACCTACTCAACCTTTCCTCATACGTCAACCCCCTCATCTCCGGAATCAACCGAGTGAACCTTCTCTGAACTGCCTCGAGAGCAAGTATATCTTTTCTTAAATATGGAAACCAAAACTGTGCACAGTATTCCAGGTGTGGCCTCACCAATACCCTGTATAACTGCAGCTAGACTTCCCTGTTTTTATACTCCATCCCCCTTGCAATAAAAGCCAAGATTCCATTGGCCTTCCTGATCACCTGCTGCACCTGCATACTAAATTTTTGTGTTTCATGCACCAGGACCCCCAGATCCCTTTGTACTGTAGCACTTTGCAGTTTCTCTCCATTTAGATAATAACTTGCTCTTCGATTTTTTTCTGCCAAAGTGCATAACCTCACACTTTCCAACATTATATTCCATCTGCCAAATCTCTGCCCACTCACTTAGCCTGTCTATGTCCTTTTGCAGGTTTTTTATGTCCTCCTCACTCACTGCTTTCCCTCCCATCTTTGTATCGTCAGCAAACTTGGATATGTTGCACTCGGTCCCTTCCTCCAAATCGTTAATATAGATTGTAAAGAGTTGGGGTCCCAGCACTGACCCCTGCAGAACACCACTAGTTACTGATTGCCAGCCCAAGAACGAACCATTTATCCCAACTCTTTGTTTTCTGTTAGATAGCCAATCTTCCACCCATGCCAGTATATTACCCCCAATCCCGTGATTTTTTAACTTGATCAGTAATCTTTTGTGTGGAACCTTGTCAAATGCCTTTTGGAAGTCCAAATACACTATATCCACTGGTTCCCCTTTATCCACCCTGTATGTTACGTCCTCAAAGAATTCGAGCAAATTTGTCAAACATGACTTCCCCTTCATAAAACCATGCTGACTCTGTCCTATTAAATTATGTTTATCCAAATGCTCTGTTACTGTTTCCTTAATAATGGACTCCAACATTTTGCCAACCACAGATGTTAGGCTAACTGGTCTATAGTTTCCAGCTTTTTGTCTACTTCCCTTCTTAAATAAGGGTGTTACATTAGCAGTTTTCCAATCTGCCAGGACCTTTCCTGAGTCCAGGGAGTTTTGGAAAATAATCACCAATGCATCCACAATCCCTACCACCACTTCTCTCAAGACCCTAGGATGTAGGCCATCAGGTCCGGGCGATTTATCCGCCTTAAGTCCCATTATTTTACCGAGTACCATCTCCTTAGTGATTTTAATCGTGTTTAGCTCCTCCCCCCCCCCATTGCCCCCTGTTTGTCCAGTGTTGGGATATTTTTAGTGTCCTCTACTGTAAAGACTGATACAAAATATTTGTTCAGCGTCTTTGCCATCTCCATGTTCCCCACCACTAGTTTCCCGATCTCATCCTCTAAGGGACCAACGTTCACTTTAGCCACCCTTTTTCTTTTTATATAGCCGTAGAAACTCTTGCTATCTGTTTTTATATTTTTTGCTAGTTTACTTTCATAATAATCTATCTTCCCTTTCTTAATTAATCTTATAGTTATTGTTTGCTGGCTTTTAAATGCTTCCCAATCTTCTATCCTCCCACTCGATTTGGCTACTTTATATGCCCTTGTTTTCAGTTGGATACTATCCTTTATTACTTTACTAAGCCACGGATGGCTGTCTTTTCTTTTACTCCCCTTTTTCCTCAGAAGATACTGGAGCACTAAGGGCATCCCAAATGGACAGTTTTTGACACTTATAACCATGAATCTAGCAGTTGGAGAGGGAGGTCAGACCTGCAAGCATGTAGTGTATTACATAGCATTACACAGTATTTACAGCACAGACAAGCTATTCAGCCCAACAGGTCCATGCCGGTGTTGATGATCCACATGAGCCTCCTCCCACCCTTCTAAATCTAACCCCATCAACATATCCTTCTACCCCTTTCTCCCTCATGTGTTTATCAAGCTTCCCCTTAAATGCATCGATGCTATTCGCCTCAACTACTCCTTGCAGTAATGAGTTCCACATTACAACCTCTCTCTAGATAAAAAAGTTTCTCCTGAATTCCCTATTGGATTTATTAGTGACTATTTTACATTTATCGCCTCTAGTTCTAGTCTCCCCGACAAGTGGAAACATTTTCTCTACATCTACCCTATCAAAACCTTTCATAATCTTAAAGACCTTTACTAGGTTACCCCTCAGTCTTCTTATTTCGAGAGAAAAGAGCCCCAGCTTGTTCAATCTTTCCTGATTGATATAGACTCTCAGTTTTGGTATCATTCTATTAAATATTTTTTGCAGCTTCTCCAGTGCCTCTATATCCTTTTCATAATATGGAGACCAGAACTGTTCACAGTACTCCAAGTGTGGTCTAACCAAGGATATATACAACTTTAACATAACTTCTCTGCTTTTTAATTTTATCCCTCTAGAAATGAAACACAGTGCTTTGTTTGCTTTTTATATGGCATCATTAACCTGTGTCGCTACTTTTTGTGATTTGTGTAAGAGGGAAAAAGTAGGGCCCATTAGAGACCAAAGTGGTAATCTGTGTGTAGAGCCGGAAGGTGTAGGTGAGGTTTTAAATGAATATTTTGCATCTGTGTTCACTATGGAGAAGGGCGATGTAGGCATAGAAATCAGGCAGGGGGATTGTGATATACTTGAACAAATTAGCATTGAGAGGGAGGAGGCACTAACGATTTTAGCGGTCTTAAAAGTGGATAAATCTCCAGGCCCAGACGAAATGTATCCCAGGCTGCTGTGTAAGGCAAGGGAGGAGATTGCAGGGGCTCTGACACAAATTTTCAGAACCTCTCTGGCCACAGGGGAGGTGCCAGAGGACTGGAGGACAACTAATATAGTATTATTATTCAAGAAGGGTAGTAGGGATAAACCAGGAAATTACAGGCCAGTGAGTCTAACATCAGTGGTAGGGAAAATATTGGAAAACATTCTGAGGGACAGAATTAGTCTCCACTTGGAGAGGCAAGGATTAATCAAGGATAGTCAGCATGGCTTTGTCAGGGGGAGATCATGTCTAACCAATTTGATTGAATTTTTCGAGGGGGTGACTAGATGTGTGGATGAGGGTAGTGCAGCTGATGTAGTCTATATGGACTTCAGTAAGGCTTTTGACAAAGTCCCGCATGGGAGCCTGGTCAAGAAGGTAAGAGCCCATGGGATCCAGGGAAATTTGGCACATTGGATCCAAAATTGGCTTCGTGGCAGGAGGCAGAGGGTGATGGTCAAAAGTTGTTTTTGTGACTGGAAGCCTGTGTCCACTGGTAAACCACAGGGATCGTTGCTGGGTCCCTTGCTGTTTGTGGCATACATTAATGATTTAGATATGAATGCAGGAGGTATGATCAGTAAGTTCGCAGATGACACGAAAATTGCTGGAGTGGTAAATAGCGAGGAGGGAAGACTCAGGCTACAGGACGATATAGACGGGTTGGTCAGATGGGCAGAACAGTGGCAAATGGAATTTAACCCTGAAAAGTATGAGGTGATGCATTTTGGGAGGACTAACAAGGCAAGGGAATACACAATGGATGGTAGGACCCTAGGAAGGACAGAGGCTCAGAGGGACCTTGGTGTGCATGTACACAGAGCCCTGAAGGCAGCAGAACAGGTAGATAAGGTGGTTAAAAAGGCATATGGGATACTTGCCTTCATTAGCCGAGGCATAGACTATAAGAGCAGGGAGGTTATGATGGAGTTGTACAAAATGTTAGTTAGGCCACAGCTGGAATACTGTGTGCAGTTCTGGACGCCACACTATAGGAAGGATGTGATTGCATTGGAGAGGGTGCAGAGCAGATTCACCAGGATGTTACCTGGGCTGGAGCGCTTCAGCTATGAGGAGAGACTGGACAAGCTGGGGTTGTTTTCCTTGGAGCAGAGAAGGCTGAGGGGGGACCTGATTGTGGTGTACAAAATTATGAGGGGCATAGATAGGATAGATAGAAATGAACTTTTCCCCTTAGTAGAGAGGTCAATAACCAGGGGGCATAGTTTCAAGGTAAGGGGCAGGAGGTTTAGAGGGGATTTGAGGAAAATCTTTTTCACCCAGAGGATGGTTGGAATCTGGAACTCACTGCCTGAAAGGGTGGTAGAGGCAGGAACCCTCACAACATTCAAGAAGCATTTAGATGAGCACTTGAAACGCCATAGCATACAAGGCTACGGATCAAGTGCTGGAAAATGGGATTAGAATAGTTAGGGCTTGATGGCCGGCGCAGACACGATGGGCAGAAGGGTCTCTTTCTGTGCTGTATAACTCTATGACTCTATGGGCTAGATTTTGCCAGGCCCGAGGAGGCGCGATTGGAGGCATGTGAGTTGTTAAAATCACCAAAAATGGCAGTCGGGCCCGATCCCGCCTCCATCCCGCCTCCAAGCAATTTTCCCAAATGTGTGTTTTCTGACCGGCTTTCCATCCCGCCTCCAAGAGGCGGGATAGGCCCTTAAGGCCCTTAACAACCACTTAAATGCCTCTATAGTCCGATTTTGAGAGGCCTTTCTGATTTTAACACATTTCCCTCATCCTACACGCCTCCTCTGGAACACGCCAGGTAATGCTGACGGCCTCACAAGTGGATTGCTTACGAACAGCTGCAGCTCCAACATTACAAAGGAGTTTTCACCAATGATCGTTTGCAGGTGGCAGAACTTTGTTGTTTCAGGTCTGGGGGAACGTTTAGCAGGCATACTCAGTGTTGTGGAAGTTTGGAGTCTGACACTCATCTCCAGTGTGACCTCCTGGGAAACCCCTCTCCCCACCTTGACTAAGTGCTTCCTCAACTGAGGCATATACCAGAAGCATGGCGACCGTTTAATTCCTTTCCTCCTGGACGTCAGGCTCGGATGAAGACCAGCCGTGGCAGCAGCAGAACCATGAACAACAGCAGCACCAACAGCAGGAGCATCAACAGGAGCACCAAGCTGCTAGTCACCCACCTGAAGATGCACAGGCCAGAAGACGCCAGAGCGTGACCATATTGCTGCCCGGGATGCAAGGGACGCACTCATGTTGGTCACATTTGCTTAGCCTGCACAAGCAAACACTTTTGCCTCGCACCTTCTTACCAGAGCATCGACAATGGACAAGAACCTACGGATTCCTATCACTCTGACCACCATAATGACAATTGAAAGTCGCCCTAAACCCTCAATGTGGAAGTCCCATTTGTGAAGTGACACAGGCCACAACTTCAACAGTTTAGCATCAGAATTTTTTATCACAACAAGCAACAAAAATAAACACAACATAACACCCAAGTGACTACCCTTGTGACTACTTGTGCATTATCTTCCTCTTACACGTGCTCCTACGTGGTGCTTCCCCTGTGGCTTCAGCAGATGTGGAGGCCCCTTGCTCACTTTCTTGCTGCTCCTGTCTCGACACCGTTGGCTGCCATCTTCTGGGGTTGCAAACCTGTGAGGGCTCGGCAACAGTCTGCTGCTCCTGTGGCTGTGCAGGGGATGAGACGCCCATCTCAGTTGGCTGAGGACTCTGGTGGGGCTCTGACCGAGGGTTTTGCAGTGGCATGGTCATGTGAGCGCTTGGAGAGGAGCCCCCACTTCCTTGTTGTCTGCCACCAACATCCCTCTCATGGGTCAGCCCCACTTCAGAGCTAGCAAGTGGCTTGACAGCACCTTGCTACACTTCAGGGGGGTCATGAGGATCCGTTTCTGCACTGGACGCCCTACTCCAGAGGACTTCCATGAAGGTCTAGTTTCTATGCTCAATAGCTGACCATCACTCCTCAAGAGATGTCAGTCCATTCTGAACAATGACCATATTTTCTACACTCTGGTGACCTAGCTCCTCCATGGCCATAGCCATCCTCTCCTCTACTGTAGCCATCCTTTCCACAGAGGTTGCCATCCTTTCCGTGGCAATGCATTCATGCGCCAATGCCTCCACAAAAGCTCTGATCATGTTCACGATGGACTGCTCCATTCACTCGACACTCGCAGCGACCCTGGAGACAAAACCTGCCAGAGGCCCCTGCACCTGTTTCTGGAGTTCTAGCACCCCTCTCCTTCTGGATGGACCTGGAGGCACAGGGTCGACATGCAGCTGAGCTGAGCTGGCAGAGTCCTGCGCCCTTCGACGAGGACTCTCCACTGCTGTCCCTGTTTCCACCATCTGTTGATGCTCACTTGTGAGCTGTGATATACCAGCTGCCAAAACTACTCTATCTCGCGATGGTCCCACCGAGGTGTGAGTGTCTGCGCTGGTGCTGGGTGCGCTGAATTCTGCTGACGCTGCACCCTCAGAGGTTGCAGCTTCCTCTGATGAGTCTGGAAGCTCAGGCTCTTCCTCCTGGACAGTGGGGACGGGGGCTCTCAATGGTCCCATGGGGGAGTAAAGGAAAGAGTTAGAGATGTGAGGTCAAGGTTACATGAACATTGAATAGTGCATATGATCATAAGTCAATCTGTTAGAGCATCAGATTCATTATCAGTGACTCATGCAATGTCAATGAGAGAGATGCCAAACTATTCTGTCACCAGCTTGCTGCGATGCGCCCATCTGTCCGTCCCCCAGTTGGGAATCCGCCTCGATCCCGGCGATTTCCAGGTCCGCCTCCTCACGGGCAGTGAGCTGGGCTACTGAGGGTGGCCTTCCTCCTGTCATGGCTCTTTCACGTAAGAGGAAGATAATGCACAAGTAGTCACAAGGGTAGTCACTTGGGTGATATGTTGTGTTTATTTTTGAAATGCCACCAGTTGCTTGTTGTGATAAAAACATTCTGATGCTAAACTGTTGAAGTTGTGGCCTGTGTCATTTTGCAAATGGGACTTCCACATTGAGGGCTTAGGGTGACTTTCAATTGTCATTATGGTGGTCAGAGTGGTAGGAATCTGTAGGTTCTTGTCCATTGTCGATGCTCTGGTAAGAAGGTACAAGGCAAAAGTGTTTGATTGTACAGGCTAAGCAAATGTGACCAACATGAGTGCATCCCTTGCATCCCAGGCAGCAATATGGTGGCGCTCTGGCACCTTCTGGCCTGTGCATCTTTAGGTGGGTGACTAGCAGTTTGGCACTCCTGTTGATGCTCCTGCTGTTGGTGCTGCTGTTGTTCATGGTTCTGCTGCTGCCGCGGCTGATCTTCAACCAAATCTGATGTCCAGGAGGAAAGGAATTAAATGGTCGCCATGCTTCTGGTATATGCGTCAGTTGAGGAAGCGCTTAGCCAAGGTGGGGAGAGGGGTTTCCCAGGAGGTCACACTGGAGATGGTGTAAGGGGTTTTCGATCGCAGAGGTTTCTCTCTCTAGAGGCCTCTCTCTCTTGCACAGTAAAACCTTGAGTGGTTCGACCCACTCACCCCTTAGGTTCTAGACACTGGATTTGAGGCAGGAACTACAATGTAGAGAATACTCTACAGGCCAGGTTTAATGAAAATGAAATGAAACTTTATTGCATAAAGGAACAAATCAAACTGCAAACCAATAAGGTACATGGGAGGGAAAAAAACAAATCATAATACAGTACTGGCTAAGATATATACAGACATATTATACTTCACAAAATCATCACGAAATGGGGAAACACACGGAACACCGAGGGATAACAACTCATTGTTAAAATTACCCCTTAAATGCCCACCCCCTAAGCCTATCTAGATCAGATTGTGAGGGGCCAGAAACATGCTCACCAATCCAGTTGGAAAAATATAGAATTTTGAAAACGGGTCTGCGTTTTGATCCTTTCAGGCATCCTGTCTCCACGTGGTCAACGCTACAGGCTGCGACGCTCTTTCTTCTTCCTCGAGGTGAAGGTCACGGACAGGCTGGATGCTGGCAGGCCTGGGCGTCGGCGGGGACGGAGACCACCTGTTTGACCATGGTTAAAGAGGTTTCTTCGTAGAGCCTAGCTGGCTTACCATTTTCAGATAGGTTTCTTCTGAAGGGCTGCTGTCCTTTGTCTCGTCAACGGCCCGGGGTTTGTCGATGATCTCCCGATGGTTACCCCGGGGCGGGACTCAGACTCGAATCACCTTCTTGGTCTCTGGATTGACGTTTCTCCATGGCTCTCAAACAACAAGCTGGCTACCAAAAGCTGCAAAAGCTCCAAGCTCAAAAAGCGCTACCGATGGCTACCCCGGGACTCCAGTTATACTTCTCAAAGAAGCCTTTATCTCCCGCCAAATCAAGGTTAGTCTTTGTTTAACTTTTGGTGGGCTTGTAGCACAGCGGGGTAGTTATTATATTTAAACTGCTTTCGGGATGGCCGGTGATGTCCATCTCTGGTCTGGAATTACCTTGTATTGTTTTGAATATTCTCTTGATGTCTTTAATGGGTCTTTGATGCTCCCCTTATGAATATAAAACTGTTTCCCTTTGTCTGGGTAAACATTTAGATGGCCTTTATCTACAGGCCAATCTGACTGGATCTGCATCCAATCCATATGTATGTAGTTCTGTCTGGTTTCGTTTTCTCCGAAACGGCCTTCCAGAACTTACTGTGGGCTGAATCCACAAAGGCTGTCTGGGGACTGCAGGAACCATTTTAAAGTGTCCCAATAAGTTGGTCACGGGGTCTGGTGGCCATTTTGTATGCCCTTTTTCCTGGGCTTCTTTTAAAACAGTCTTTAAAATCAAGGCCTCCTCTGCCAATAGACCCTTATGTAATAATATTCAATTTTGCGAATCTTACAATGGGTGCCAGGCTCCAAACTTCCACAACACTGAGTAGACCTGCTAAAAGTTCCCCCAGACCTGAAACAACAAAGTTCTGCCACCTGCAAACGATCATTGGTGAAAACTCCTTTGTAATGGTGGAGCTGCAGCTGTTCGTAAGCAATCCACTTGTGAGGCCACCAGCATTACCTGGCGTGTTCCAGTGGAGGCGTGTAGGATGGGGGAAATGTGTTAAAATCGGAAAGGCCTCTCAAAATGGGATTATAGAGGCATTTAAGTGGTTGTTAAGGGCCTTAAGGGCCTATCCCGCCTTGGAGGCGGGATGGAAAGCGGGTCAGAAAACACACATTTGGAAAAATTGCTCGGAGGCAGGATGGAAGCGAGATCGGGCCCGCCCGCCATTTTTGGCGATTTTAACAACTCACGCCTCCAATCGTGCCTCCTCGGGCCTGGCAAAATCGAGCCCTATGACTTTACCCCATGTAGACATTTAGGCTGCAAAATTGAGCATCTTATTGCCAGCAGTTAAGGCCAGCTTCAGCAGAAACCTCGCTTCCACCCACTTCCGGTGCAGCCTGTGCTGGTCGCCATTTTGGTGAGGGCGATTGCACGGACTGAACGTGTGTGCACCAGCAGTATTCCGAGTACGCAGATCGTGACTTCAGTCATCATGCAACGCTGATTTTTCGCACGACCTGCCATTTTGGATGGTACTGTTCCAAACAACGCCCTCTCTTAAACACGCACAGCTGAACATGCGTTCAACTGCATGAGGGACCCCCCATCATCGCTATTTAAAGGGATACATTCAACTTGCAGGTAAGTTGATTATTTCTCCTGTACTGGGTCTTGCAGAGTTTATATCAATACTGGCTTGCTGGAAGACTTTTATAAAGTTGTTAAAGTGTGCAGGGAATGCTGCTGGCCTTTGGGAAGACATTGGTGCCTTCTGGAAGGCCTCTGACTACACCACTTGCTCCCAGTCATGGGCGCTCTACTTGGAGTCCCCCTCGTGCTGCACCATGACAGGGAAATGCAGCAGAGGCAGCAAAGACAAGCTGCTCACAGAGGGAGGAGGAGGAGGGGGAGGAGGGCTCTCAGCAGGCGGCCTACCCACCTAGGATCTTCAGGGAGCACTTCTCCTACCTGCATCTAAGCCAGGAGCAGTGTATTCGGTGGCTCCACTTCACCAAGGAAGTGGTCACAGAACTCTGCCACTCTTGGAACCAGACATGCAGCCTCAGAGCAGGGTGACGACGGCACTGCCAGTGGCCCTCAAGGCCACCGTGGCCCTGCATTATTTCACCAGCAGATCCTTCCAGGCTGGAGCAGGTGACATAGCTAACATCTCACAGTTTGCCGTCCATCGCTGCATCCGGGACATCACAGACTCTCTGTACTTCAGGAGAAGGGATTTCACTGTCTTCTCTCTAAACAGGGAGAAGCAGGAGGAACGTGCGTGTGGCTTTGTTAGGATATTCAGCTTCCCTATGATGCAGGGTGCCATTGACTGCACATACGTGGCTTTGCGGGTGCCGCATATAGATGTTGAGATGTATCGTAAATGCAAAGGCTACCACTCTCTTAATGTGCAGTTGGCCTGCAACCAGGCCCAGTGCATCATGACGGTGAATGTCCGGTATCCTGGCAGCAGTCATGATGCCTTCATCCTGTGCCAGCCTACAGTGCCAGCAATCTTCCAGCCACCACGTCGAACCTGAGGGTGGCTACTTGGAAACAAGGGCTATCCACTCTGCACCTGGCTGATGATTTCCCTCCGCAACCCCACTACTCGTGGCCAGCAATCATATAATATCAGCCATGCTGCCACGAGGAACCTCATCAAGTACACCATTGGGGTGCTCAAGCAATGGTTCCGGTGACTTGACTGCTCGGGAGGAGCTCTCCAGTACTCACCGGAGCAGGTGTCCCAATTCGTGGTGGTCTGCTGCATCCTCCACAACTTGGACATCATGAGGCACTTTCCTTGCCACTACATATTCCATGACCACCTCAGGAGGAGGAAGAGGAGGAGCAGGAGGAGGAAGAAGAGGTGGAGGAAGGGAGGAGGCAGGCAGCAAATCCGCATTCCGGACGAACTGTCTGTGAGCACATCATCAGACTCCGGTTCCCCTGAATGAAACCCCAGATCCCCGTTGCTCAACACATCCCCACCTTACCATTCCTCTGGCACGGAACATCACAGCGTCACCTTGGGCACAATGCTGAATGAAAGCCACCACAAAACAATCATTCCAAATATAATTTATAGATGATTAATTCCAATATTACATTACAAAGTCAGCTAATCACCCTTGTGCATTCCCTTAGGCCGCGATTTTCTCAGCGGTGTCAGGATTGGGGCAGGACAGCTGGTTTCCGGGTTCCAGTCCCGCCCCCAGCTGCCTCCGTCTGCAGACGTGATGTTCCCTTGATTGGCCTTGTTGAGCCCGCCCTGCAGGCTTACCAGCCAATTAACAGGAGCAGGTTTCCTACACGCTGTCTGTTACATTGTTATAATATCACATCGTTAAATGGAACTACTTTGGTATGGAACTACTTTGGTATGGTGTAGTTATATTGCTATGTGGCACACTGTGCATGGGCAGTGCACAGTGCAGCGTTGGACATCTTGTATCACTCCGCACCATGCGGCAGCACTGCAACAAAAGCAAGAATACAGCTAAGTAAAAGCACTAACTAAAAATGAACTAAAAGTGTCTGTAATATATATAGTATAAGAACACAAGGAGACACAACATGGTGGCAGCGGTATAAGCGAGTACAAATTCTGCTATACGAACTACGAATAAGACGAAAAGTGATTTTATGAGCTGATTGTGAGTGCCGGTGTCTGCTGTGATTGAAAGTGAATCGTACGGGAAACTAAAATGATGGCTGCCGCTGCACTGACTGTGCAAATGCAACCCCTCATGAACTGGGAAGCAGACGATATAGTAGAAGTATTCCGCAAGTTCAAACAGAAATGTGAGCTTACATTCAAAAGCTTCCTGAAGGGTACTACCAATGAGGAAAAGGTTAGTTACATTCTGTTGTGGGCAGGAGAAAAAGGCCTAGATTTGTATAATAGCTGGAGTTTGACTGAAGAGGAAAAGGAAAACCCAGTGACAATTTTTGATAAATTCAGCAACCATCTAGAGCCTAAATCCAATCACCGTATACACAGATACAAATTCCAGAGTCTAAGACAGGAACCCAGTGAAACAGCTGACAATTTCCTGACAAGGCTGAAAAATGAAGCCAGCAAGTGTAAATTTAAGGAAATGGAGGAAAGGCTTGTGGACCGGCTAATATGGGGGTCAGCGCATGTAGAGGTACAAAAAGCCCTGATAGGAAAAGAAAAGCTCGGAATAACAGAGGCTATAGATACTGCAAGAGCTCATGAAGCCATGAAGCAGCAAATGAAAACGCTGATTTCTCAAACGGCTGACATGCGGACGGCTTCTGAGACGGACAACAGAGTGGATGCAGTGAGAGAAAAGTACAACACACAAAGACATGCACATGACAACGGGGGAAACATGTGCAGAAATTGTGGAAGACCGCACAATTACACAGACAAGAGGAAATGTCCAGCATATGGAACAAGCTGCAACGCATGTGGCAAACTAAACCACTGGGAAAAGAGGTGTAGAACGAAGAAAGGAGGAACATACATCAAAAACAAAGGCGGACAGCAGAACCAGAGAAAGAAACACAATATCCATGCCATGGATGAGCAGGATGATGATGATGATCATGACAATGCACTAAACATCGAAACCATAAAGATACAGCTTCACGAGAATGTCCAGAGCGGAAAATACTCTGAGGAGAGAATTGCACACCATCATCCAAATCAAAAAAAAGGTCAAAGATCGGCCCACAACCATCAACTTAAAGTTGAAGCTGGACACGGGCTCATAGCAATATTCTCCCATTGAGACTGTACCAGCAGATTTTCCCGAAAACCTGAGAGAAGATGCCTACCCGAAAAGCAGTTGTTTAAAGGCAAGTAATGTCACGCTGACAGCATACGGGGGGAGTGAGATTAAACAACTCAGAATAACCTTTATCAAAGGGACACATAAAAGAAAGAGCATCAACTGCATGTTCTATGTCACCGACACTGAAGGGCCAGCGATCCTGGGATTAAACAGCTGCGAGAAGTTGAGATTGACCTCAGCGCATCACGAGCTGACGGAAACGTCACTGAAGAGAGACAGCAACACCCCACTGGAGAACCGCCCACAAATCAAGAGTATAAAAGACTTGATAGGCATGTATCCGGAATGTTTCGATGATACAGTGGGATGTTTCGGAGATTTCCAATACCACATCACCATCGATCCAGAGGTAAAGCCCGTTATCCATGCTCCACAAAAAGTACCCATCGAGCCGAAGACAAAGCTTGAAAGAGAGCTAAAGGAGATGGAAGAAAAGGGAGTGACCGTAAAGGTCACTGAACCCACAGACTGGGTAAACTCAATTGTGGTACGAGAAAAGCCAAACGGGCGTCTCAGAATATGTTTGGACCCCAAAGATCTAAACCAGGCAATAAAGAGGGACCACTATCCCACCCCAACGCTAGAGGAGATTACGCTATCACTGGCAGGAGCCAAGGTTTTCTCAAAACTAGATGCCAGAAATGGATATTGGAACGTGAAGTTGGATGAGGAATCAACAACACTGACAACATTCAACACACCATTTGGGCGTTACAAATTCCTGAGGCTACCATTCGGGTTAAAGGTCAGTCAAGATATCTTTCAACAGAAAGTAGACGAGACATACAGAGGCTGTGAAGGAGCTATAGGAATAGCTGATGATATTCAGATCTATGGAGCAGATGAAAGAGACCATGACATGCACCTACATGAGGCCATGGAGCGCACCAGGAAGGCTGGCATCAAGTTAAATGCAAATAAGTGCATAGTTAAAGTCAAGGAATGCCAATTCTTCGGTATGATTTATACACCAGAGGGAGTCAAGCCAAGTCCAGAGAAGATTGCGGCAATTGCTGAAATGAAACCACCCAAAGATAAGAAAGAGCTGAGGAGTTACCTCGGCTTGGTCCAATACATGAGTTCTTTCATCCCACACATGTCGGAACATACAACAAATCTCAGAGAGCTATTGAAAGAAGACGCCGAATACCAATGGTCTGAATCACACAAAAGGAATTTCAAACAACTTCAAGAACTGTTGTGCAAAGAAACAAGTCTGTCATATTATGACAGAAGAAAACCAGTCACTCTGCAAGTAGACGCTTCTAGCAGAGGACTAGGGGCAGCTCTGGTGCAGGAAGGAAAGCCGATAGCTTTCGCATCAAAGGCCTTGACGTCAGCCGAGACGAGATACGCCAACATAGAAAGAGAACTATTAGCAGTAGTGTATGGATGCGAGAAATTCCATACATACCTATATGGCAGGCGATTTACAATAGAGAGTGACCATCATCCACTAGAACAGATCTATAAGAAGAATCTGTGCAAAGCGCCTGCAAGACTGCAAAGGCTACTTCTAAGACTCCAAAGCTATGAATTCACGCTTAAATATAAGCCAGGAAAGGAAA